>NC_142256.1:4045303-4050303 GCF_052056855.1 Sturnus vulgaris
GGCTAGGGTTAGGGTTAGGGTTAGGGTTAGGGTTAGGGTGATGGTTAGTTGGGTTAGGGTTATGGTTAGAGTTATTTTGGTAAAGGTTAGGCTTATTGTTAGTGTTAGGGCTAGTTGGTTTAGGGTTAGGGTTAGGGTTATTTGGTTTAGGGTTAGGTTTAGGGTCAGGGTTAGGGGTAGGGTTAGGGTTATTTGGGCTAGGGTTAGGGTTAGGGTTAGGGTTAGGGTTAGGGTTAGGGTTAGGGTTAGGGTTAGTTGGGTTAGGGTTATGGTTAGGGTTATTTTGGTAAAGGTTAGGCTTATGGTTAGTGTTAGGGCTAGTTGGTTTAGGGTTAGGGTTAGGGTTATTTGGTTTAGGGTTAGGTTTAGGGTCAGGGTTAGGGTTAGGGTTAGGGTTATTTGGGCTAGGGTTAGGGTTAGGGTTAGGGTTAGGGTTAGGGTTAGGGTTATGGTTAGTTGGGTTAGGGTTATGGTTAGGGTTATGGTTAGTTGGGTTAGGGTTATGGTTAGGGTTATTTTGGTAAAGGTTAGGCTTATGGTTAGTGTTAGGGCTAGTTGGTTTAGGGTTAGGGTTAGGGTTATTTGGTTTAGGGTTAGGTTTAGGGTCAGGGTTAGGGTTAGGGTTAGGGTTAATTGGGCTAGGGTTAGGGTTAGGGTTAGGGTTAGGGTTAGGATTAGTTGGGTTAGGTTTAAGGTTAGGGTTATTTTGGTAAAGGTTAGGCTTATGGTTAGTGTTAGGGCTAGTTGGTTTAGGGTTAGGGTTAGGGTTATTTGGTTTAGGGTTAGGTTTAGGGTCAGTGTTAGGGTTAAGGTTAGGGTTATTTGGGCTAGGGTTAGGGTTAGGGTTATGGTTAGTTGGGTTAGGTTTATGGTTTTGGTTAGTTGGGTTAGGGTTATGGTTAGAGTTATTTTGGTAAAGGTTAGGCTTATGGTTAGTGTTAGGGCTAGTTGGTTTAGGGTTAGGGTTAGGGTTATTTGGTTTAGGGTTAGGTTTAGGGTCAGGGTTAGGGTTAGGGTTATTTGGGCTAGGGTTAGGGTTAGGGTTAGGGTTAGGGTTAGTGTTAGTTGGGTTAGGGTTATGGTTAGGGTTATTTTGGTAAAGGTTAGGCTTATGGTTAGTGTTAGGGCTAGTTGGTTTAGGGTTAGGGTTAGGGTTATTTGGTTTAGGGTTAGGTTTAGGGTCAGGGTTAGGGTTAGGGTTAGGGTTATTTGGGCTAGGGTTAGGGTTAGGGTTAGGGTTAGGGTTAGCGTTAGGGTTAGGGTTATGGTTAGTTGGGTTTGGGTTATGGTTAGGGTTGTTTTGGTAAAGGTTAGGCTTACGGTTAGTGTTAGGACTAGTTGGTTTACGGTTAGGGTTTGGTTATTTGGTTTAGGGTTAGGTTTAGGGTCAGGGTTAGGGTTAGGGTTAGGGTTAGGGTTAGGGTTAGGGTCAGGGTTAGGGTTAGGGTTAGGGTTATTTGGGCTAGGGTTAGGGTTAGGGTTAGGGTTAGGGTTAGTTGGGTTAGGGTTATGGTTAGGGTTATTTTGGTAAAGGTTAGGCTTATGGTTAGTGTTAGGGCTAGTTGGTTTAGGGTTAGGGTTAGGGTTATTTGGTTTAGGGTTAGGTTTAGGGTCAGGGTTAGGGTTAGGGTTAGGGTTATTTGGGCTAGGGTTAGTGTTAGGGTTAGGGTTATGGTTAGTTGGGTTAGGGTTATGGTTAGGGTTATTTTGGTAAAGGTTAGGCTTAGGGTTAGTGTTCGGGCTAGTTGGTTTAGTGTTAGGGTTAGGGTTATTTGGTTTAGGGATAGGTTTAGGGTTAGGGTTAGGGTTAGGGTTAGGGTTATTTGGGCTAGGGTTAGGGTTAGGGTTAGGGTTAGGGTTAGGGTTAGGGTTATGGTTAGTTGGGTTAGGGTTAGGGTTAGGGTTATTTGGGCTAGGTTTAGGGTTAGGGTTAGGGTTATGGTTACTTGGGTTAGGGTTATGGTTAGGGCTATTTTGGTAAAGTTTAGGCTTATGGTTAGTGTTAGGGCTAGTTGGTTTAGGGTTAGGGTTAGGGTTATTTGGTTTAGGGTTAGGTTTAGGGTCAGGGTTAGGGTTAGGGTTAGGGTTAGGGTTATTTGGGCTAGGGTTATGGTTAGGGTTAGGGTTATGGTTAGTTGGGTTAGGGTTATGGTTAGAGTTATTTTGGTAAAGGATAGGCTTATGGTTAGTGTTAGGGCTAGTTGGTTTAGGGTTAGGGTTAGGGTTATTTGGTTTAGGGTTAGGTTTAGGGTCAGCGTTAGGGTTAGGGTTAGGGTTATTTGGGCTAGGGTTAGGGTTAGGGTTAGGGTTAGGGTTAGGGTTAGTTGATATAGGGTTATGGTTAGGGTTATTTTGGTAAAGATTAGGCTTATGGTTAGTGTTAGGGCTAGTTGGTTTAGGGTTAGGGTTAGGGTTATTTGGTTTAGGGTTAGGTTTAGGGTCAGGGTTAGGGTTAGCGTTAGGGTTATTTGGGCTAGGGTTAGGGTTAGGGTTAGGGTTAGGGTTAGGGTTAGGGTTAGTTGGGTTAGGGTTATGATTAGGGTTATTTTGGTAAAGGTTAGGCTTATGGTTAGTGTTAGGGCTAGTTGGTTTAGGGTTAGGGTTAGGGTTATTTGGTTTAGGGTTAGGTTTAGGGTCAGGGTTAGGGTTAGG
This sequence comes from Sturnus vulgaris, assembly GCF_052056855.1. Taxonomy (NCBI): domain Eukaryota; kingdom Metazoa; phylum Chordata; class Aves; order Passeriformes; family Sturnidae; genus Sturnus; species Sturnus vulgaris. Next base: position 4,047,956 of record NC_142256.1, read on the forward strand.
GTTAGGGTTATTTGGGCTAGGGTTAGGGTTAGGGTTAGGGTTAGGGTTATGGTTAGTTGGGTTTCGTTTAGGGTTAGGGTTATTTTGGTAAAGGTTAGGCTTATGGTTAGTGTTAGGGTTAGTTGGTTTAGGGTTAGGGTTAGGGTTATTTGGTTTAGGGTTAGGTTTAGGGTCAGGGTTAGGGTTAGGGTTAGGGTTATTTGGGCTAGGGTTAGGGTTAGGGTTAGGGTTAGGGTTAGTTGGGTTAGGGTTATGGTTAGGGTTATTTTGGTAAAGGTTAGGCTTATGGTTAGTGTTAGGGCTAGTTGGTTTAGGGTTAGGGTTAGGGTTATTTTGTTTAGGGTTAGGTTTAGGGTCAGGGTTAGGGTTAGGGTTAGGGTTATTTGGGCTAGGGTTAGGGTTAGGGTTAGGGTTAGGGTTAGGGTTAGGGTTAGGGTTATGATTAGTTGGGTTTGGGTTATCGTTAGTGTTATTTTGGTAAAGGTTAGGCTTATGGTTAGTGTTAGGGATAGTTGGTTTAGGGTTAGGGTTAGGGTTATTTGGTTTAGGGTTAGGTTTAAGGTCAGGGTTAGGGTTAGGGTTAGGGTTATTTGGGCTAGGGTTAGGGTTAGGGTTAGGGTTAGGGTTAGGGTTAGGGTTATGGTTAGTTGAGTTTGGGTTATGGTTAGGGTTATTTTGGTAAAGGTTAGGCTTATGGTTAGTGTTAGGGCTAGTTGGTTTAGGGTTAGGGTTAGGGTTATTTGGTTTAGGGTTAGGTTTAGAGTCAGGGTTACGGTTAGGGTTAGGGTTAGGGCTTATGGTTAGTTGGGTTAGGGTTATGGTTAGGGTTATTTTGGTAAAGATTAGGCTTAGGGTTAGTGTTAGGGCTAGTTGGTTTAGGGTTAGGGTTAGGGTTATTTGGTTTAGGGTTAGGTTTAGGGTCAGGGTTAGGGTTAGGGTTAGGGTTATTTGGGCTAGGGTTAGGGTTAGGGTTAGGGTTAGGGTTAGGGTTACGGTTAGTTGGGTTAGGGTTATGGTTAGGGTTATTTTGGTAAAGGTTAGGCTTATGGTTAGTGTTAGGGCTAGTTGGTTTAGGGTTAGGGTTAGGGTTATTTGGTTTAGGGTTAGGTTTAGGGTCAGGGTTAGGGTTAGGGTTAGGGTTATTTGGGCTAGGGTTAGGGTTAGGGTTAGGGTTAGGGTTAGTTGGGTTAGGGTTATGGTTAGGGTTATTTTGGTAAAGGTTAGGCTTATGGTTAGTGTTAGGGCTAGTTGGTTTAGGGTTAGGGTTAGGGTTATTTGGTTTAGGGTTAGGTTTAGGGTCAGGGTTAGGGGTAGGGTTAGGGTTATTTGGGCTAGGGTTAGGGTTAGGGTTAGGGTTAGGGTTAGGGTTAGGGTTAGGGTTAGGGTTATGGTTAGTTGGGTTAGGGTTATGGTTAGGGTTATGGTTAGTTGGGTTAGGGTTATGGTTAGGGTTATTTTGGTAAAGGTTAGGCTTATGGTTAGTGTTAGGGCTAGTTGGTTTAGGGTTAGGGTTAGGGTTATTTGGTTTAGGGTTAGGTTTAGGGTCAGGGTTAGGGTTAGGGTTAGGGTTAATTGGGCTAGGGTTAGGGTTAGGGTTAGGGTTAGGGTTAGGATTAGTTGGGTTAGGTTTAAGGTTAGGGTTATTTTGGTAAAGGTTAGGCTTATGGTTAGTGTTAGGGCTAGTTGGTTTAGGGTTAGGGTTAGGGTTATTTGGTTTAGGGTTAGGTTTAGGGTCAGTGTTAGGGTTAGGGTTAGGGTTATTTGGGCTAGGGTTAGGGTTAGGGTTATGGTTAGTTGGGTTAGGTTTATGGTTTTGGTTAGTTGGGTTAGGGTTATGGTTAGAGTTATTTTGGTAAAGGTTAGGCTTATGGTTAGTGTTAGGGCTAGTTGGTTTAGGGTTAGGGTTAGGGTTATTTGGTTTAGGGTTAGGTTTAGGGTCAGGGTTAGGGTTATTTGGGCTAGGGTTAGGGTTAGGGTTAGGGTTAGGGTTATGGTTAGGGTTAGTTGGGTTTGGGTTATGGTTAGGGTTATTTTGGTAAAGGTTAGGCTTAGGGTTAGTGTTAGGGCTAGTTGTTTTTGGGTTAGGGTTAGGGTTATTTGGTTTAGGGTTAGGTTTAGGGTCAGGGTTAGGGTTAGGGTTATTTGGGCTAGGGTTAGGGTTAGGGTTAGGGTTAGGGTTAGGGTTAGTGTTAGTTGGGTTAGGGTTATGGTTAGGGTTATTTTGGTAAAGGTTAGGCTTAGGGTTAGTGTTAGGGCTAGTTGGTTTAGGGTTAGGGTTAGGGTTATTTGGTTTAGGGTTAGGTTAGGGTTAGGGTTAGGGTTAGGGTTAGGGTTATTTGGGCTAGGGT
>NC_142256.1:4060303-4067803 GCF_052056855.1 Sturnus vulgaris
GTTAGGGTTAGGTGGGTTAGGTTTAAGGTTAGGGTTATTTTGGTAAAGGTTAGGCTTATGGTTAGTGTTAGGGCTAGTTGGTTTAGGGTTAGGGTTATATGGTTTAGGGTTAGGTTTAGGGTCAGGGTTATGGTTAGGGTTAGGGTTATTTGGGCTAGGGTTAGGGTTAGGGTTATGGTTAGTTGGGTTAGGTTTATGGTTTTGGTTATTTGGGTTAGGGTTATGGTTAGGGTTATTTTGGTAAAGGTTAGGCTTATGGTTAGTGTTAGGGCTAGTTGGTTTAGGGTTAGGGTTAGGGTTATTTGGTTTAGGGTTAGGTTTAGGGTCAGGGTTAGGGTTAGGGTTAGGGTTATTTGGGCTAGGGTTAGGGTTAGGGTTAGGGTTAGGGTTAGTTGGGTTAGGGTTATGGTTAGGGTTATTTTGGTAAAGGTTAGGCTTATGGTTAGTGTTAGGGCTAGTTGGTTTAGGGTTAGGGTTAGGGTTATTTGGTTTAGGGTTAGGTTTAGGGTCAGGGTTAGGGTTAGGGTTAGGGTTATTTGGGCTAGGGTTAGGGTTAGAGTTAGGGGTTAGGGTTAGGGTTAGGGTTAGGGTGATGGTTAGTTGGGTTAGGGTTATGGTTAGAGTTATTTTGGTAAAGGTTAGGCTTATGGTTAGTGTTAGGGCTAGTTGGTTTAGGGTTAGGGTTAGGGTTTTTTGGTTTAGGGTTAGGTTTAGGGTCAGGGTTAGGGGTAGGGTTAGGGTTATTTGGGCTAGGGTTAGGGTTAGGGTTAGGGTTAGGGTTAGTTGGGTTAGGGTTATGGTTAGGGTTATTTTGGTAAAGGTTAGGCTTATGGTTAGTGTTAGGGCTAGTTGGTTTAGGGTTAGGGTTAGGGTTATTTGGTTTAGGGTTAGTTTTAGGGTCAGGGTTAGGGTTAGGGTTTGGGTTATTTGGGCTAGGGTTAGGGTTAGGGTTAGGGTTAGGGTTAGGGTGATGGTTAGTTGGGTTAGGGTTATGGTTAGAGTTATTTTGGTAAAGGTTAGGCTTATTGTTAGTGTTAGGGCTAGTTGGTTTAGGGTTAGGGTTAGGGTTATTTGGTTTAGGGTTAGGTTTAGGGTCAGGGTTAGGGGTAGGGTTAGGGTTATTTGGGCTAGCGTTAGGGTTAGGGTTAGGGTTAGGGTTAGGGTTAGGGTTAGGGTTAGGGTTAGTTGGGTTAGGGTTATGGTTAGGGTTATTTTGGTAAAGGTTAGGCTTAGGGTTAGTGTTAGGGCTAGTTGGTTTAGGGTTAGGGTTAGGGTTATTTGGTTCAGGGTTAGGTATAGGGTCAGGGTTAGGTTTAGGGTTAGGGTTATTTGGGCTAGGGTTAGGGTTAGGGTTAGGGTTAGGGTTAGGGTTAGGGTTAGGGTTAGGGTTAGGGTTAGGGTTAGGGTTAGGGTTAGGGTTAGGGTTAGGGTTATGGTTAGTTGGGTTAGGGTTATGGTTAGGGTTATTTTGGTAAAGGTTAGGCTTATGGTTAGTGTTAGGGCTAGTTGGTTTAGGGTTAGGGTTAGGGTTATTTGGTTTAGGGTTAGGTTTAGGGTCAGGGTTAGGGTTAGGGTTAGGGTTAATTGGGCTAGGGTTAGGGTTAGGGTTAGGGTTAGGGTTAGGATTAGTTGGGTTAGGTTTAAGGTTAGGGTTATTTTGGTAAAGGTTAGGCTTATGGTTAGTGTTAGGGCTAGTTGGTTTAGGGTTAGGGTTAGGGTTATTTGGTTTAGGGTTAGTTTTAGGGTCAGGGTTAGGGTTAGGGTTAGGGTTAATTGGGCTAGGGTTAGGGTTAGGGTTAGGGTTAGGGTTAGGGTGATGGTTAGTTGGGTTAGGGTTATGGTTAGAGTTCTTTTGGTAAAGGTTAGGCTTATGGTTAGTGTTAGGGCTAGTTGGTTTAGGGTTAGGGTTAGGGTTATTTGGTTTAGGGTTAGGTTTAGGGTCAGGGTTAGGGGTAGGGTTAGGGTTATTTGGGCTAGGGTTAGGGTTAGGGTTAGGGTTAGGGTTAGGGTTAGGGTTAGGGTTAGGGTTAGTTGGGTTAGGGTTATGGTTAGGGTTATTTTGGTAAAGGTTAGGCTTATGGTTAGTGTTAGGGCTAGTTGGTTTAGGGTTAGGGTTAGGGTTATTTGGTTTAGGGTTAGGTTTAGGGTCAGGGTTAGGGTTAGGGTTAGGGTTATTTGGGCTAGGGTTAGGGTTAGGGTTAGGGTTAGGGTTAGGGTTAGGGTTATGGTTAGTTGGGTTAGGGTTATGGTTAGGGTTATTTTGGTAAAGGTTAGGCTTATGGTTAGTGTTAGGGCTAGTTGGTTTAGGGTTAGGGTTAGGGTTATTTGGTTCAGGGTTAGGTATAGGGTCAGGGTTAGGTTTAGGGTTAGGGTTATTTGGGCTAGGGTTAGGGTTAGGGTTAGGGTTAGGGTTAGGGTTAGGGTTAGGGTTATGGTTAGTTGGGTTAGGGTTATGGTTAGGGTTATGGTTAGTTGGGTTAGGGTTATGGTTAGGGTTATTTTGGTAAAGGTTAGGCTTATGGTTAGTGTTAGGGCTAGTTGGTTTAGGGTTAGGGTTAGGGTTATTTGGTTTAGGGTTAGGTTTAGGGTCAGGGTTAGGGTTAGGGTTAGGGTTAATTGGGCTAGGGTTAGGGTTAGGGTTAGGGTTAGGGTTAGGATTAGTTGGGTTAGGTTTAAGGTTAGGGTTATTTTGGTAAAGGTTAGGCTTATGGTTAGTGTTAGGGCTAGTTGGTTTAGGGTTAGGGTTAGGGTTATTTGGTTTAGGGTTAGTTTTAGGGTCAGGGTTAGGGTTAGGGTTAGGGTTAATTGGGCTAGGGTTAGGGTTAGGGTTAGGGTTAGGGTTAGGGTGATGGTTAGTTGGGTTAGGGTTATGGTTAGAGTTCTTTTGGTAAAGGTTAGGCTTATTGTTAGTGTTAGGGCTAGTTGGTTTAGGGTTAGGGTTAGGGTTATTTGGTTTAGGGTTAGGTTTAGGGTCAGGGTTAGGGGTAGGGTTAGGGTTATTTGGGCTAGGGTTAGGGTTAGGGTTAGGGTTAGGGTTAGGGTTAGGGTTAGGGTTAGGGTTAGGGTTAGTTGGGTTAGGGTTATGGTTAGGGTTATTTTGGTAAAGGTTAGGCTTATGGTTAGTGTTAGGGCTAGTTGGTTTAGGGTTAGGGTTAGGGTTATTTGGTTTAGGGTTAGGTTTAGGGTCAGGGTTAGGGTTAGGGTTAGGGTTATTTGGGCTAGGGTTAGGGTTAGGGTTAGGGTTAGGGTTAGGGTTATGGTTAGTTGGGTTAGGGTTATGGTTAGGGTTATTTTGGTAAAGGTTAGGCTTATGGTTAGTGTTAGGGCTAGTTGGTTTAGGGTTAGGGTTAGGGTTATTTGGTTCAGGGTTAGGTATAGGGTCAGGGTTAGGTTTAGGGTTAGGGTTATTTGGGCTAGGGTTAGGGTTAGGGTTAGGGTTAGGGTTAGGGTTAGGGTTAGTTGGGTTAGGGTTATGGTTAGGGTTATGGTTAGTTGGGTTAGGGTTATGGTTAGGGTTATTTTGGTAAAGGTTAGGCTTATGGTTAGTGTTAGGGCTAGTTGGTTTAGGGTTAGGGTTAGGGTTATTTGGTTTAGGGTTAGGTTTAGGGTCAGGGTTAGGGTTAGGGTTAGGGTTAATTGGGCTAGGGTTAGGGTTAGGGTTAGGGTTAGGGTTAGGATTAGTTGGGTTAGGTTTAAGGTTAGGGTTATTTTGGGAAAGGTTAGGCTTATGGTTAGTGTTAGGGCTAGTTGGTTTAGGGTTAGGGTTAGGGTTATTTGGTTTAGGGTTAGGTTTAGGGTCAGTGTTAGGGTTAAGGTTAGGGTTATTTGGGCTAGGGTTAGGGTTAGGGTTATGGTTAGTTGGGTTAGGTTTATGGTTTTGGTTAGTTGGGTTAGGGTTATGGTTAGGGTTATTTTGGTAAAGGTTAGGCTTATGGTTAGTGTTAGGGCTAGTTGGTTTAGGGTTAGGGTTAGGGTTATTTGGTTTAGGGTTAGGTTTAGGGTCAGGGTTAGGGTTATTTGAGCTAGGGTTAGGGTTAGGGTTAGGGTTAGGGTTATGGTTAGGGTTAGTTGGGTTTCGGTTATGGTTAGGGTTATTTTGGTAAAGGTTAGGCTTAGGGTTAGTGTTAGGGCTAGTTGTTTTTGGGTTAGGGTTAGGGTTATTTGGTTTAGGGTTAGGTTTAGGGTCAGGGTTAGGGTTAGGGTTAGGGTTATTTGGGCTAGGGTTAGGGTTAGGGTTAGGGTTAGGGTTAGGGTTAGGGTTAGGGTTAGGGTTAGGGTTAGTTGGGTTAGGGTTATGGTTAGGGTTATTTTGGTAAAGGTTAGGCTTATAGTTAGTGTTAGGGCTAGTTGGTTTAGGGTTAGGGTTAGGGTTATTTGGTTTAGGGCTAGGGTTAGGGTTAGGGTTAGGGTTAGGTTTAGGGTTAGTTGGGTTAGGGTTATGGTTAGGGTTATTTTGGTAAAGGTTAGGCTTATAGTTAGTGTTAGGGCTAGTTGGTTTAGGGTTAGGGTTAGGGTTATTTGGTTTAGGGCTAGGTTTAGGGTCAGGATTAGGGTTAGGGTTAGGGTTATTTGGGCTAGGGTTAGGGTTAGGGTTAGGGTTAGTGTTAGTTGGGTTAGGGTTATGGTTAGGGTTATTTTGGTAAAGGTTAGGCTTATGGTTAGTGTTAGGGCTAGTTGGTTTAGGGTTAGGGTTAGGGTTATTTGGTTTAGGGTTAGGTTTAGGGTCAGGGTTAGGGTTAGGGTTAGGGTTATTTGGGCTAGGGTTAGGGTTAGGGTTAGGGGTTAGGGTTAGGGTTAGGGTTAAGGTTATGGTTAGTTGGGTTAGGGTTATGGTTAGAGTTATTTTGGTAAAGGTTAGGCTTATGGTTAGTGTTAGGGCTAGTTGGTTTAGGGTTAGGGTTAGGGTTTTTTGGTTTAGGGTTAGGTTTAGGGTCAGGGTTAGGTTTAGGGTTAGGGTTATTTGGGCTAGGGTTAGGGTTAGGGTTAGGGTTAGGGTTAGGGTTAGGGTTAGGGTTAGGGTTAGGGTTAGGGTTAGGTGGGTTAGGTTTAAGGTTAGGGTTATTTTGGTAAAGGTTAGGCTTATGGTTAGTGTTAGGGCTAGTTGGTTTAGGGTTAGGGTTATATGGTTCAGGGTTAGGTTTAGGGTCAGGGTTATGGTTAGGGTTAGGGTTATTTGGGCTAGGGTTAGGGTTAGGGTTATGGTTAGTTGGGTTAGGTTTATGGTTTTGGTTATTTGGGTTAGGGTTATGGTTAGGGTTATTTTGGTAAAGGTTAGGCTTATGGTTAGTGTTAGGGCTAGTTGGTTTAGGGTTAGGGTTAGGGTTATTTGGTTTAGGGTTAGGTTTAGGGTCAGGGTTAGGGTTAGGGTTAGGGTTATTTGGGCTAGGGTTAGGGTTAGGGTTAGGGTTAGGGTTAGTTGGGTTAGGGTTATGGTTAGGGTTATTTTGGTAAAGGTTAGGCTTATGGTTAGTGTTAGGGCTAGTTGGTTTAGGGTTAGGGTTAGGGTTATTTGGTTTAGGGTTAGGTTTAGGGTCAGGGTTAGGGTTAGGGTTAGGGTTATTTGGGCTAGGGTTAGGGTTAGAGTTAGGGGTTAGGGTTAGGGTTAGGGTTAGGGTTATGGTTAGTTGGGTTAGGGTTATGGTTAGAGTTATTTTGGTAAAGGTTAGGCTTATGGTTAGTGTTAGGGCTAGTTGGTTTAGGGTTAGGGTTAGGGTTTTTTGGTTTAGGGTTAGGTTTAGGGTCAGGGTTAGGGGTAGGGTTAGGGTTATTTGGGCTAGGGTTAGGGTTAGGGTTAGGGTTAGGGTTAGTTGGGTTAGGGTTATGGTTAGGGTTATTTTGGTAAAGGTTAGGCTTATGGTTAGTGTTAGGGCTAGTTGGTTTAGGGTTAGGGTTAGGGTTATTTGGTTCAGGGTTAGGTATAGGGTCAGGGTTAGGTTTAGGGTTAGGGTTATTTGGGCTAGGGTTAGGGTTAGGGTTAGGGTTAGGGTTAGGGTTAGGGTTAGGGTTAGGGTTAGGGTTAGGGTTAGGGTTAGGGTTAGGGTTAGGGTTATGGTTAGTTGGGTTAGGGTTATGGTTAGGGTTATTTTGGTAAAGGTTAGGCTTATGGTTAGTGTTAGGGCTAGTTGGTTTAGGGTTAGGGTTAGGGTTATTTGGTTTAGGGTTAGGTTTAGGGTCAGGGTTAGGGTTAGGGTTAGGGTTAATTGGGCTAGGGTTAGGGTTAGGGTTAGGGTTAGGGTTAGGATTAGTTGGGTTAGGTTTAAGGTTAGGGTTATTTTGGTAAAGGTTAGGCTTATGGTTAGTGTTAGGGCTAGTTGGTTTAGGGTTAGGGTTAGGGTTATTTGGTTTAGGGTTAGTTTTAGGGTCAGGGTTAGGGTTAGGGTTAGGGTTAATTGGGCTAGGGTTAGGGTTAGGGTTAGGGTTAGGGTTAGGGTGATGGTTAGTTGGGTTAGGGTTATGGTTAGAGTTATTTTGGTAAAGGTTAGGCTTATTGTTAGTGTTAGGGCTAGTTGGTTTAGGGTTAGGGTTAGGGTTATTTGGTTTAGGGTTAGGTTTAGGGTCAGGGTTAGGGGTAGGGTTAGGGTTATTTGGGCTAGGGTTAGGGTTAGGGTTAGGGTTAGGGTTAGGGTTAGGGTTAGGGTTAGGGTTAGTTGGGTTAGGGTTATGGTTAGGGTTATTTTGGTAAAGGTTAGGCTTATGGTTAGTGTTAGGGCTAGTTGGTTTAGGGTTAGGGTTAGGGTTATTTGGTTTAGGGTTAGGTTTAGGGTCAGGGTTAGGGTTAGGGTTAGGGTTATTTGGGCTAGGGTTAGGGTTAGGGTTAGGGTTAGGGTTAGGGTTAGGGTTAGGGTTATGGTTAGTTGGGTTAGGGTTATGGTTAGGGTTATTTTGGTAAAGGTTAGGCTTATGGTTAGTGTTAGGGCTAGTTGGTTTAGGGTTAGGGTTAGGGTTATTTGGTTCAGGGTTAGGTATAGGGTCAGGGTTAGGTTTAGGGTTAGGGTTATTTGGGCTAGGGTTAGGGTTAGGGTTAGGGTTAGGGTTAGGGTTAGGGTTATGGTTAGTTGGGTTAGGGTTATGGTTAGGGTTATGGTTAGTTGGGTTAGGGTTATGGTTAGGGTTATTTTGGTAAAGGTTAGGCTTATGGTTAGTGTTAGGGCTAGTTGGTTTAGGGTTAGGGTTAGGGTTATTTGGTTTAGGGTTAGGTTTAGGGTCAGGGTTAGGGTTAGGGTTAGGGTTAATTGGGCTAGGGTTAGGGTTAGGGTTAGGGTTAGGGTTAGGATTAGTTGGGTTAGGTTTAAGGTTAGGGTTATTTTGGTAAAGGTTAGGCTTATGGTTAGTGTTAGGGCTAGTTGGTTTAGGGTTAGGGTTAGGGTTATTTGGTTTAGGGTTAGTTTTAGGGTCAGGGTTAGGGTTAGGGTTAGGGTTAATTGGGCTAGGGTTAGGGTTAGGGTTAGGGTTAGGGTTAGGGTGATGGTTAGTTGGGTTAGGGTTATGGTTAGAGTTCTT
>NC_142256.1:4072803-4075303 GCF_052056855.1 Sturnus vulgaris
ATGGTTAGTGTTAGGGCTAGTTGGTTTAGGGTTAGGGTTAGGGTTATTTGGTTTAGGGTTAGTTTTAGGGTCAGGGTTAGGGTTAGGGTTAGGGTTAATTGGGCTAGGGTTAGGGTTAGGGTTAGGGTTAGGGTTAGGGTGATGGTTAGTTGGGTTAGGGTTATGGTTAGAGTTCTTTTGGTAAAGGTTAGGCTTATTGTTATTGTTAGGGCTAGTTGGTTTAGGGTTAGGGTTAGGGTTATTTGGTTTAGGGTTAGGTTTAGGGTCAGGGTTAGGGGTAGGGTTAGGGTTATTTGGGCTAGGGTTAGGGTTAGGGTTAGGGTTAGGGTTAGGGTTAGGGTTAGGGTTAGGGTTAGGGTTAGTTGGGTTAGGGTTATGGTTAGGGTTATTTTGGTAAAGGTTAGGCTTATGGTTAGTGTTAGGGCTAGTTGGTTTAGGGTTAGGGTTAGGGTTATTTGGTTTAGGGTTAGGTTTAGGGTCAGGGTTAGGGTTAGGGTTAGGGTTATTTGGGCTAGGGTTAGGGTTAGGGTTAGGGTTAGGGTTAGGGTTATGGTTAGTTGGGTTAGGGTTATGGTTAGGGTTATTTTGGTAAAGGTTAGGCTTATGGTTAGTGTTAGGGCTAGTTGGTTTAGGGTTAGGGTTAGGGTTATTTGGTTCAGGGTTAGGTATAGGGTCAGGGTTAGGTTTAGGGTTAGGGTTATTTGGGCTAGGGTTAGGGTTAGGGTTAGGGTTAGGGTTAGGGTTATGGTTAGTTGGGTTAGGGTTATGGTTAGGGTTATGGTTAGTTGGGTTAGGGTTATGGTTAGGGTTATTTTGGTAAAGGTTAGGCTTATGGTTAGTGTTAGGGCTAGTTGGTTTAGGGTTAGGGTTAGGGTTATTTGGTTTAGGGTTAGGTTTAGGGTCAGGGTTAGGGTTAGGGTTAGGGTTAATTGGGCTAGGGTTAGGGTTAGGGTTAGGGTTAGGGTTAGGATTAGTTGGGTTAGGTTTAAGGTTAGGGTTATTTTGGTAAAGGTTAGGCTTATGGTTAGTGTTAGGGCTAGTTGGTTTAGGGTTAGGGTTAGGGTTATTTGGTTTAGGGTTAGGTTTAGGGTCAGTGTTAGGGTTAAGGTTAGGGTTATTTGGGCTAGGGTTAGGGTTAGGGTTATGGTTAGTTGGGTTAGGTTTATGGTTTTGGTTATTTGGGTTAGGGTTATGGTTAGGGTTATTTTGGTAAAGGTTAGGCTTATGGTTAGTGTTAGGGCTAGTTGGTTTAGGGTTAGGGTTAGGGTTATTTGGTTTAGGGTTAGGTTTAGGGTCAGGGTTAGGGTTATTTGAGCTAGGGTTAGGGTTAGGGTTAGGGTTAGGGTTAGGGTTATGGTTAGGGTTAGTTGGGTTTGGGTTATGGTTAGGGTTATTTTGGTAAAGGTTAGGCTTAGGGTTAGTGTTAGGGCTAGTTGTTTTTGGGTTAGGGTTAGGGTTATTTGGTTTAGGGTTAGGTTTAGGGTCAGGGTTAGGGTTAGGGTTAGGGTTATTTGGGCTAGGGTTAGGGTTAGGGTTAGGGTTAGGGTTAGGGTTAGGGTTAGGGTTAGGGTTAGGGTTAGGGTTAGGGTTAGGGTTAGTTGGGTTAGGGTTATGGTTAGGGTTATTTTGGTAAAGGTTAGGCTTATAGTTAGTGTTAGGGGTAGTTGGTTTAGGGTTAGCGTTAGGGTTATTTGGTTTAGGGCTAGGTTTAGGGTCAGGGTTAGGGTTAGGGTTAGGGTTAGGGTTAGGGTTAGGGTTAGGGTTAGGGTTAGGTTTAGGGTCAGGGTTAGGGTTAGGGTTAGGGTTATTTGGGCTAGGGTTAGGGTTAGGGTTAGGGTTAGGGTTAGGGTTATTTGGGCTAGGGTTAGGGTTAGGGTTAGGGTTAGTGTTAGTTGGGTTAGGGTTATGGTTAGGGTTATTTTGGTAAAGGTTAGGCTTATGGTTAGTGTTAGGGCTAGTTGGTTTAGGGTTAGGGTTAGGGTTTTTTGGTTTAGGGTTAGGTTTAGGGTCAGGGTTAGGGTTAGGGTTAGGGTTATTTGGGCTAGGGTTAGGGTTAGGGTTAGGGTTAGGGTTAGGGTTAGGGTTAGGGTTAGGGTTAGGGTTAGGGTTAGGTGGGTTAGGTTTAAGGTTAGGGTTATTTTGGTAAAGGTTAGGCTTATGGTTAGTGTTAGGGCTAGTTGGTTTAGGGTTAGGGTTATATGGTTTAGGGTTAGGTTTAGGGTCAGGGTTATGGTTAGGGTTAGGGTTATTTGGGCTAGGGTTAGGGTTAGGGTTATGGTTAGTTGGGTTAGGTTTATGGTTTTGGTTATTTGGGTTAGGGTTATGGTTAGGGTTATTTTGGTAAAGGTTAGGCTTATGGTTAGTGTTAGGGCTAGTTGGTTTAGGGTTAGGGTTAGGGTTATTTGGTTTAGGGTTAGGTTTAGGGTCAGGGTTAGGGTTAGGGTTAGGGTTATTTGGGCTAGGGTTAGGGTTAGGGTTAGGGTTAGGGTTAGTTGGGTTA
>NC_142256.1:4080303-4082803 GCF_052056855.1 Sturnus vulgaris
TTAGGGTTAGGGTTATTTGGGCTAGGGTTAGGGTTAGGGTTAGGGTTAGGGTTAGGGTTATGGTTAGTTGGGTTAGGGTTATGGTTAGGGTTATGGTTAGTTGGGTTAGGGTTATGGTTAGGGTTATTTTGGTAAAGGTTAGGCTTATGGTTAGTGTTAGGGCTAGTTGGTTTAGGGTTAGGGTTAGGGTTATTTGGTTTAGGGTTAGGTTTAGGGTCAGGGTTAGGGTTAGGGTTAATTGGGCTAGGGTTAGGGTTAGGGTTAGGGTTAGGGTTAGGATTAGTTGGGTTAGGTTTAAGGTTAGGGTTATTTTGGTAAAGGTTAGGCTTATGGTTAGTGTTAGGGCTAGTTGGTTTAGGGTTAGGGTTAGGGTTATTTGGTTTAGGGTTAGTTTTATGGTCAGGGTTAGGGTTAGGGTTAGGGTTAATTGGGCTAGGGTTAGGGTTAGGGTTAGGGTTAGGGTTAGGGTGATGGTTAGTTGGGTTAGGGTTATGGTTAGAGTTATTTTGGTAAAGGTTAGGCTTATTGTTAGTGTTAGGGCTAGTTGGTTTAGGGTTAGGGTTAGGGTTATTTGGTTTAGGGTAAGGTTTAGGGTCAGGGTTAGGGGTAGGGTTAGGGTTATTTGGGCTAGGGTTAGGGTTATTTGGGCTAGGATTAGGGTTAGGGTTAGGGTTAGGGTTAGGGTTAGGGTTAGGGTTAGGGTTAGGGTTAGGTGGGTTAGGTTTAAGGTTAGGGTTATTTTGGTAAAGGTTAGGCTTATGGTTAGTGTTAGGGCTAGTTGGTTTAGGGTTAGGGTTATATGGTTTAGGGTTAGGTTTAGGGTCAGGGTTATGGTTAGGGTTAGGGTTATTTGGGCTAGGGTTAGGGTTAGGGTTATGGTTATTTGGGTTAGGTTTATGGTTTTGGTTATTTGGGTTAGGGTTATGGTTAGGGTTATTTTGGTAAAGGTTAGGCTTATGGTTAGTGTTAGGGCTAGTTGGTTTAGGGTTAGGGTTAGGGTTATTTGGTTTAGGGTTAGGTTTAGGGTCAGGATTAGGGTTAGGGTTAGGGTTATTTGGGCTAGGGTTAGGGTTAGGGTTAGGGTTAGGGTTAGTTGGGTTAGGGTTATGGTTAGGGTTATTTTGGTAAAGGTTAGGCTTATGGTTAGTGTTAGGGCTAGTTGGTTTAGGGTTAGGGTTAGGGTTATTTGGTTTAGGGTTAGGTTTAGGGTCAGGGTTAGGGTTAGGGTTAGGGTTATTTGGGCTAGGGTTAGGGTTAGAGTTAGGGGTTAGGGTTAGGGTTAGGGTTATGGTTAGTTGGGTTAGGGTTATGGTTAGAGTTATTTTGGTAAAGGTTAGGCTTATGGTTAGTGTTAGGGCTAGTTGGTTTAGGGTTAGGGTTAGGGTTTTTTGGTTTAGGGTTAGGTTTAGGGTCAGGGTTAGGGGTAGGGTTAGGGTTATTTGGGCTAGGGTTAGGGTTAGGGTTAGGGTTAGGGTTAGTTGGGTTAGGGTTATGGTTAGGGTTATTTTGGTAAAGGTTAGGCTTATGGTTAGTGTTAGGGCTAGTTGGTTTAGGGTTAGGGTTAGGGTTATTTGGTTTAGGGTTAGTTTTAGGGTCAGGGTTAGGGTTAGGGTGATGGTTAGTTGGGTTAGGGTTATGGTTAGAGTTATTTTGGTAAAGGTTAGGCTTATTGTTAGTGTTAGGGCTAGTTGGTTTAGGGTTAGGGTTAGGGTTATTTGGTTTAGGGTTAGGTTTAGGGTCAGGGTTAGGGGTAGGGTTAGGGTTATTTGGGCTAGCGTTAGGGTTAGGGTTAGGGTTAGGGTTAGGGTTAGGGTTAGGGTTAGTTGGGTTAGGGTTATGGTTAGGGTTATTTTGGTAAAGGTTAGGCTTATGGTTAGTGTTAGGGCTAGTTGGTTTAGGGTTAGGGTTAGGGTTATTTGGTTTAGGGTTAGGTTTAGGGTCAGGGTTAGGGTTAGGGTTAGGGTTATTTGGGCTAGGGTTAGGGTTAGGGTTAGGGTTAGGGTTAGGGTTAGGGTTAGGGTTAGTTGGGTTAGGGTTATGGTTAGGGTTATTTTGGTAAAGGTTAGGCTTATGGTTAGTGTTAGGGCTAGTTGGTTTAGGGTTAGGGTTAGGGTTATTTGGTTCAGGGTTAGGTATAGGGTCAGGGTTAGGTTTAGGGTTAGGGTTATTTGGGCTAGGGTTAGGGTTAGGGTTAGGGTTAGGGTTAGGGTTAGGGTTAGGGTTAGGGTTAGGGTTAGGGTTAGGGTTATGGTTAGTTGGGTTAGGGTTATGGTTAGGGTTATTTTGGTAAAGGTTAGGCTTATGGTTAGTGTTAGGGCTAGTTGGTTTAGGGTTAGGGTTAGGGTTATTTGGTTTAGGGTTAGGTTTAGGGTCAGGGTTAGGGTTAGGGTTAGGGTTAATTGGGCTAGGGTTATGGTTAGGGTTAGGGTTAGGGTTAGGATTAGTTGGGTTAGGTTTAAGGTTAGGGTTATTTTGGTAAAGGTTAGGCTTATGGTTAGTG
>NC_142256.1:4087803-4090303 GCF_052056855.1 Sturnus vulgaris
GGTTAGGGTTAGGGTTAGGGTTAGGGTTAGGGTTAGTTGGGTTAGGGTTATGGTTAGGGTTATTTTGGTAAAGGTTAGGCTTATGGTTAGTGTTAGGGCTAGTTGGTTTAGGGTTAGGGTTAGGGTTATTTGGTTTAGGGTTAGGTTTAGGGTCAGGGTTAGGGTTAGGGTTAGGGTTATTTGGGCTAGGGTTAGGGTTAGGGTTAGGGTTAGGGTTAGGGTTAGGGTTAGGGTTAGGGTTATGGTTAGTTGGGTTAGGGTTATGGTTAGGGTTATTTTGGTAAAAGTTAGGCTTATGGTTAGTGTTAGGGCTAGTTGGTTTAGGGTTAGGGTTAGGGTTATTTGGTTCAGGGTTAGGTATAGGGTCAGGGTTAGGTTTAGGGTTAGGGTTATTTGGGCTAGGGTTAGGGTTAGGGTTAGGGTTAGGGTTAGGGTTATGGTTAGTTGGGTTAGGGTTATGGTTAGGGTTATGGTTAGTTGGGTTAGGGTTATGGTTAGGGTTATTTTGGTAAAGGTTAGGCTTATGGTTAGTGTTAGGGCTAGTTGGTTTAGGGTTAGGGTTAGGGTTATTTGGTTTAGGGTTAGGTTTAGGGTCAGGGTTAGGGTTAGGGTTAATTGGGCTAGGGTTAGGGTTAGGGTTAGGGTTAGGGTTAGGATTAGTTGGGTTAGGTTTAAGGTTAGGGTTATTTTGGTAAAGGTTAGGCTTATGGTTAGTGTTAGGGCTAGTTGGTTTAGGGTTAGGGTTAGGGTTATTTGGTTTAGGGTTAGTTTTATGGTCAGGGTTAGGGTTAGGGTTAGGGTTAATTGGGCTAGGGTTAGGGTTAGGGTTAGGGTTAGGGTTAGGGTGATGGTTAGTTGGGTTAGGGTTATGGTTAGAGTTATTTTGGTAAAGGTTAGGCTTATTGTTAGTGTTAGGGCTAGTTGGTTTAGGGTTAGGGTTAGGGTTATTTGGTTTAGGGTAAGGTTTAGGGTCAGGGTTAGGGGTAGGGTTAGGGTTATTTGGGCTAGGGTTAGGGTTATTTGGGCTAGGGTTAGGGTTAGGGTTAGGGTTAGGGTTAGGGTTAGGGTTAGGGTTAGGGTTAGGTGGGTTAGGTTTAAGGTTAGGGTTATTTTGGTAAAGGTTAGGCTTATGGTTAGTGTTAGGGCTAGTTGGTTTAGGGTTAGGGTTATATGGTTTAGGGTTAGGTTTAGGGTCAGGGTTATGGTTAGGGTTAGGGTTATTTGGGCTAGGGTTAGGGTTAGGGTTATGGTTAGTTGGGTTAGGTTTATGGTTTTGGTTATTTGGGTTAGGGTTATGGTTAGGGTTATTTTGGTAAAGGTTAGGCTTATGGTTAGTGTTAGGGCTAGTTGGTTTAGGGTTAGGGTTAGGGTTATTTGGTTTAGGGTTAGGTTTAGGGTCAGGGTTAGGGTTAGGGTTAGGGTTATTTGGGCTAGGGTTAGGGTTAGGGTTAGGGTTAGGGTTAGTTGGGTTAGGGTTATGGTTAGGGTTATTTTGGTAAAGGTTAGGCTTATGGTTAGTGTTAGGGCTAGTTGGTTTAGGGTTAGGGTTAGGGTTATTTGGTTTAGGGTTAGGTTTAGGGTCAGGGTTAGGGTTAGGGTTAGGGTTATTTGGGCTAGGGTTAGGGTTAGAGTTAGGGGTTAGGGTTAGGGTTAGGGTTAGGGTTAGGGTTAGTTGGGTTAGGGTTATGGTTAGAGTTATTTTGGTAAAGGTTAGGCTTATGGTTAGTGTTAGGGCTAGTTGGTTTAGGCTTAGGGTTAGGGTTTTTTGGTTTAGGGTTAGGTTTAGGGTCAGGGTTAGGGGTAGGGTTAGGGTTATTTGGGCTAGGGTTAGGGTTAGGGTTAGGGTGATGGTTAGTTGGGTTAGGGTTATGGTTAGAGTTATTTTGGTAAAGGTTAGGCTTATTGTTAGTGTTAGGGCTAGTTGGTTTAGGGTTAGGGTTAGGGTTATTTGGTTTAGGGTTAGGTTTAGGGTCAGGGTTAGGGGTAGGGTTAGGGTTATTTGGGCTAGCGTTAGGGTTAGGGTTAGGGTTAGGGTTAGGGTTAGGGTTAGGGTTAGTTGGGTTAGGGTTATGGTTAGGGTGATTTTGGTAAAGGTTAGGCTTATGGTTAGTGTTAGGGCTAGTTGGTTTAGGGTTAGGGTTAGGGTTATTTGGTTTAGGGTTAGGTTTAGGGTCAGGGTTAGGGTTAGGGTTAGGGTTATTTGGGCTAGGGTTAGGGTTAGGGTTAGGGTTAGGGTTAGGGATAGGGTTAGGGTTAGTTGGGTTAGGGTTATGGTTAGGGTTATTTTGGTAAAGGTTAGGCTTATGGTTAGTGTTAGGGCTAGTTGGTTTAGGGTTAGGGTTAGGGTTATTTGGTTCAGGGTTAGGTATAGGGTCAGGGTTAGGTTTAGGGTTAGGGTTATTTGGGCTAGGGTTAGGGTTAGGGTTAGGGTTAGGGTTAGGGTTAGGGTTAGGGTTAGGGTTAGGGTTAGGGTTAGGGTTAGGGTTATGGTTAGTTGGGT
>NC_142256.1:4092803-4097803 GCF_052056855.1 Sturnus vulgaris
CTTATGGTTAGTGTTAGGGCTAGTTGGTTTAGGGTTAGGGTTAGGGTTATTTTGTTTAGGGTTAGGTTTAGGGTCAGGGTTAGGGTTAGGGTTAGGGTTATTTGGGCTAGGGTTAGGGTTAGGGTTAGGGTTAGGGTTAGGGTTAGGGTTAGGGTTAGGGTTATGGTTAGTTGGGTTTGGGTTATCGTGAGTGTTATTTTGGTAAAGGTTAGGCTTATGGTTAGTGTTAGGGCTAGTTGGTTTAGGGTTAGGGTTATGGTTATTTGGTTTAGGGTTAGGTTTAGGGTCAGGGTTAGGGTTAGGTTTAGGGTTAGGGCTTATGTTTAGTTGGGTTAGGGTTATGGTTAGGGTTATTTTGGTAAAGATTAGGCTTAGGGTTAGTGTTAGGGCTAGTTGGTTTAGGGTTAGGGTTAGGGTTATTTGGTTTAGGGTTAGGTTTAGGGTCAGGGTTAGGGTTAGGGTTAGGGTTATTTGGGCTAGGGTTAGGGTTAGGGTTAGGGTTAGGGTTAGGGTTAGGGTTACGGTTAGTTGGGTTAGGGTTATGGTTAGGGTTATTTTGGTAAAGGTTAGGCTTATGGTTAGTGTTAGGGCTAGTTGGTTTAGGGTTAGGGTTAGGGTTATTTGGTTTAGGGTTAGGTTTAGGGTCAGGGTTAGGGTTAGGGTTAGGGTTATTTGGGCTAGGGTTAGGGTTAGGGTTAGGGTTAGGGTTAGGGTTAGGGTGATGGTTAGTTGGGTTAGGGTTATGGTTAGAGTTATTTTGGTAAAGGTTAGGCTTATTGTTAGTGTTAGGGCTAGTTGGTTTAGGGTTAGGGTTAGGGTTATTTGGTTTAGGGTTAGGTTTAGGGTCAGGGTTAGGGTTAGGGTTAGGGTTATTTGTGCTAGGGTTAGGGTTAGGGTTAGGGTTAGGGTTAGGGTTAGGGTTAGGGTTAGGGTTAGGGTTAGGGTTAGTTGGGTTAGGGTTATGCTTAGGGTTATTTTGGTAAAGGTTAGGCTTATAGTTAGTGTTAGGGCTAGTTGGTTTAGGGTTAGGGTTAGGGTTATTTGGTTTAGGGTTAGGTTTAGGGTCAGGGTTAGGGGTAGGGTTAGGGTTATTTGGGCTAGCGTTAGGGTTAGGGTTAGGGTTAGGGTTAGGGTTAGGGTTAGGGTTAGTTGGGTTAGGGTTATGGTTAGGGTTATTTTGGTAAAGGTTAGGCTTATGGTTAGTGTTAGGGCTAGTTGGTTTAGGGTTAGGGTTAGGGTTATTTGGTTTAGGGTTAGGGTTAGGGTTAGGGTTAGGGTTAGGGTTAGGGTTAGGGTTAGGGTTAGGGTTATGGTTAGTTGGGTTAGGGTTATGGTTAGGGTTATTTTGGTAAAAGTTAGGCTTATGGTTAGTGTTAGGGCTAGTTGGTTTAGGGTTAGGGTTAGGGTTATTTGGTTCAGGGTTAGGTATAGGGTCAGGGTTAGGTTTAGGGTTAGGGTTATTTGGGCTAGGGTTAGGGTTAGGGTTAGGGTTAGGGTTAGGGTTATGGTTAGTTGGGTTAGGGTTATGGTTAGGGTTATGGTTAGTTGGGTTAGGGTTATGGTTAGGGTTATTTTGGTAAAGGTTAGGCTTATGGTTAGTGTTAGGGCTAGTTGGTTTAGGGTTAGGGTTAGGGTTATTTGGTTTAGGGTTAGGTTTAGGGTCAGGGTTAGGGTTAGGGTTAATTGGGCTAGGGTTAGGGTTAGGGTTAGGGTTAGGGTTAGGATTAGTTGGGTTAGGTTTAAGGTTAGGGTTATTTTGGTAAAGGTTAGGCTTATGGTTAGTGTTAGGGCTAGTTGGTTTAGGGTTAGGGTTAGGGTTATTTGGTTTAGGGTTAGTTTTATGGTCAGGGTTAGGGTTAGGGTTAGGGTTAATTGGGCTAGGGTTAGGGTTAGGGTTAGGGTTAGGGTTAGGGTGATGGTTAGTTGGGTTAGGGTTATGGTTAGAGTTATTTTGGTAAAGGTTAGGCTTATTGTTAGTGTTAGGGCTAGTTGGTTTAGGGTTAGGGTTAGGGTTATTTGGTTTAGGGTAAGGTTTAGGGTCAGGGTTAGGGGTAGGGTTAGGGTTATTTGGGCTAGGGTTAGGGTTATTTGGGCTAGGGTTAGGGTTAGGGTTAGGGTTAGGGTTAGGGTTAGGGTTAGGGTTAGGGTTAGGTGGGTTAGGTTTAAGGTTAGGGTTATTTTGGTAAAGGTTAGGCTTATGGTTAGTGTTAGGGCTAGTTGGTTTAGGGTTAGGGTTATATGGTTTAGGGTTAGGTTTAGGGTCAGGGTTATGGTTAGGGTTAGGGTTATTTGGGCTAGGGTTAGGGTTAGGGTTATGGTTATTTGGGTTAGGTTTATGGTTTTGGTTATTTGGGTTAGGGTTATGGTTAGGGTTATTTTGGTAAAGGTTAGGCTTATGGTTAGTGTTAGGGCTAGTTGGTTTAGGGTTAGGGTTAGGGTTATTTGGTTTAGGGTTAGGTTTAGGGTCAGGATTAGGGTTAGGGTTAGGGTTATTTGGGCTAGGGTTAGGGTTAGGGTTAGGGTTAGGGTTAGTTGGGTTAGGGTTATGGTTAGGGTTATTTTGGTAAAGGTTAGGCTTATGGTTAGTGTTAGGGCTAGTTGGTTTAGGGTTAGGGTTAGGGTTATTTGGTTTAGGGTTAGGTTTAGGGTCAGGGTTAGGGTTAGGGTTAGGGTTATTTGGGCTAGGGTTAGGGTTAGAGTTAGGGGTTAGGGTTAGGGTTAGGGTTATGGTTAGTTGGGTTAGGGTTATGGTTAGAGTTATTTTGGTAAAGGTTAGGCTTATGGTTAGTGTTAGGGCTAGTTGGTTTAGGGTTAGGGTTAGGGTTTTTTGGTTTAGGGTTAGGTTTAGGGTCAGGGTTAGGGGTAGGGTTAGGGTTATTTGGGCTAGGGTTAGGGTTAGGGTTAGGGTTAGGGTTAGTTGGGTTAGGGTTATGGTTAGGGTTATTTTGGTAAAGGTTAGGCTTATGGTTAGTGTTAGGGCTAGTTGGTTTAGGGTTAGGGTTAGGGTTATTTGGTTTAGGGTTAGTTTTAGGGTCAGGGTTAGGGTTAGGGTGATGGTTAGTTGGGTTAGGGTTATGGTTAGAGTTATTTTGGTAAAGGTTAGGCTTATTGTTAGTGTTAGGGCTAGTTGGTTTAGGGTTAGGGTTAGGGTTATTTGGTTTAGGGTTAGGTTTAGGGTCAGGGTTAGGGGTAGGGTTAGGGTTATTTTGGGTTAGGGTTATGGTTAGGGTTATTTTGGTAAAGGTTAGGCTTATGGTTAGTGTTAGGGCTAGTTGGTTTAGGGTTAGGGTTAGGGTTATTTGGTTTAGGGTTAGGTTTAGGGTCAGGGTTAGGGTTAGGGTTAGGGTTATTTGGGCTAGGGTTAGGGTTAGGGTTAGGGTTATGGTTAGGGTTAGGGTTAGGGTTAGTTGGGTTAGGGTTATGGTTAGGGTTATTTTGGTAAAGGTTAGGCTTATGGTTAGTGTTAGGGCTAGTTGGTTTAGGGTTAGGGTTAGGGTTATTTGGTTCAGGGTTAGGTATAGGGTCAGGGTTAGGTTTAGGGTTAGGGTTATTTGGGCTAGGGTTAGGGTTAGGGTTAGGGTTAGGGTTAGGGTTAGGGTTAGGGTTAGGGTTAGGGTTAGGGTTAGGGTTAGGGTTATGGTTAGTTGGGTTAGGGTTATGGTTAGGGTTATTTTGGTAAAGGTTAGGCTTATGGTTAGTGTTAGGGCTAGTTGGTTTAGGGTTAGGGTTAGGGTTATTTGGTTTAGGGTTAGGTTTAGGGTCAGGGTTAGGGTTAGGGTTAGGGTTAATTGGGCTAGGGTTATGGTTAGGGTTAGGGTTAGGGTTAGGATTAGTTGGGTTAGGTTTAAGGTTAGGGTTATTTTGGTAAAGGTTAGGCTTATGGTTAGTGTTAGGGCTAGTTGGTTTAGGGTTAGGGTTAGGGTTATTTGGTTTAGGGTTAGTTTTAGGGTCAGGGTTAGGGTTAGGGTTAGGGTTAATTGGGCTAGGGTTAGGGTTAGGGTTAGGGTTAGGGTTAGGGTGATGGTTAGTTGGGTTAGGGTTATGGTTAGAGTTATTTTGGTAAAGGTTAGGCTTATTGTTAGTGTTAGGGCTAGTTGGTTTAGGGTTAGGGTTAGGGTTATTTGGTTTAGGGTTAGGTTTAGGGTCAGGGTTAGGGGTAGGGTTAGGGTTATTTGGGCTAGGGTTAGGGTTAGGGTTAGGGTTAGGGTTAGGGTTAGGGTTAGGGTTAGGGTTAGGGTTAGTTGGGTTAGGGTTATGGTTAGGGTTATTTTGGTAAAGGTTAGGCTTATGGTTAGTGTTAGGGCTAGTTGGTTTAGGGTTAGGGTTAGGGTTATTTGGTTTAGGGTTAGGTTTAGGGTCAGGGTTAGGGTTAGGGTTAGGGTTATTTGGGCTAGGGTTAGGGTTAGGGTTAGGGTTAGGGTTAGGGTTAGGGTTATGGTTAGTTGGGTTAGGGTTATGGTTAGGGTTAGTTTGGTAAAGGTTAGGCTTATGGTTAGTGTTAGGGCTAGTTGGTTTAGGGTTAGGGTTAGGGTTATTTGGTTCAGGGTTAGGTATAGGGTCAGGGTTAGGTTTAGGGTTAGGGTTATTTGGGCTAGGGTTAGGGTTAGGGTTAGGGTTAGGGTTAGGGTTAGGGTTATAGTTAGTTGGGTTAGGGTTATGGTTAGGGTTATGGTTAGTTGGGTTAGGGTTATGGTTAGGGTTATTTTGGTAAAGGTTAGGCTTATGGTTAGTGTTAGGGCTAGTTGGTTTAGGGTTAGGGTTAGGGTTATTTGGTTTAGGGTTAGGTTTAGGGTCAGGGTTAGGGTTAGGGTTAGGGTTAATTGGGCTAGGGTTAGGGTTAGGGTTAGGGTTAGGGATAGGGTTAGGATTAGTTGGGTTAGGTTTAAGGTTAGGGTTATTTTGGTAAAGGTTAGGCTTATGGTTAGTGTTAGGGCTAGTTGGTTTAGGGTTAGGGTTAGGGTTATTTGGTTTAGGGTTAGGTTTAGGGTCAGGGTTAGGGT
>NC_142256.1:4100303-4125303 GCF_052056855.1 Sturnus vulgaris
AGGGTTAGGGTTAGGGTTAGGGTTAGGGTTAGGGTTAGGGTTAGGGTTAGGGTTAGGGTTAGGGTTAGGTGGGTTAGGTTTAAGGTTAGGGTTATTTTGGTAAAGGTTAGGCTTATGGTTAGTGTTAGGGCTAGTTGGTTTAGGGTTAGGGTTATATGGTTTAGGGTTAGGTTTAGGGTCAGGGTTAGGGTTAGGGTTAGGGTTATTTGGGCTAGGGTTAGGGTTAGGGTTATGGTTAGTTGGGTTAGGTTTATGGTTTTGGTTATTTGGGTTAGGGTTATGGTTAGGGTTATTTTGGTAAAGGTTAGGCTTATGGTTAGTGTTAGGGCTAGTTGGTTTAGGGTTAGGGTTAGGGTTATTTTGTTTAGGGTTAGGTTTAGGGTCAGGGTTAGGGTTAGGGTTAGGGTTATTTGGGCTAGGGTTAGGGTTAGGGTTAGGGTTAGGGTTAGGGTTAGGGTTAGGGTTATGGTTAGTTGGGTTTGGGTTATCGTGAGTGTTATTTTGGTAAAGGTTAGGCTTATGGTTAGTGTTAGGGCTAGTTGGTTTAGGGTTAGGGTTATGGTTATTTGGTTTAGGGTTAGGTTTAGGGTCAGGGTTAGGGTTAGGTTTAGGGTTAGGGCTTATGTTTAGTTGGGTTAGGGTTATGGTTAGGGTTATTTTGGTAAAGATTAGGCTTAGGGTTAGTGTTAGGGCTAGTTGGTTTAGGGTTAGGGTTAGGGTTATTTGGTTTAGGGTTAGGTTTAGGGTCAGGGTTAGGGTTAGGGTTAGGGTTATTTGGGCTAGGGTTAGGGTTAGGGTTAGGGTTAGGGTTAGGGTTAGGGTTAGGGTTACGGTTAGTTGGGTTAGGGTTATGGTTAGGGTTATTTTGGTAAAGGTTAGGCTTATGGTTAGTGTTAGGGCTAGTTGGTTTAGGGTTAGGGTTAGGGTTATTTGGTTTAGGGTTAGGTTTAGGGTCAGGGTTAGGGTTAGGGTTAGGGTTATTTGGGCTAGGGTTAGGGTTAGGGTTAGGGTTAGGGTTAGGGTTAGGGTGATGGTTAGTTGGGTTAGGGTTATGGTTAGAGTTATTTTGGTAAAGGTTAGGCTTATTGTTAGTGTTAGGGCTAGTTGGTTTAGGGTTAGGGTTAGGGTTATTTGGTTTAGGGTTAGGTTTAGGGTCAGGGTTAGGGTTAGGGTTAGGGTTATTTGTGCTAGGGTTAGGGTTAGGGTTAGGGTTAGGGTTAGGGTTAGGGTTAGGGTTAGGGTTAGGGTTAGTTGGGTTAGGGTTATGCTTAGGGTTATTTTGGTAAAGGTTAGGCTTATAGTTAGTGTTAGGGCTAGTTGGTTTAGGGTTAGGGTTAGGGTTATTTGGTTTAGGGTTAGGTTTAGGGTCAGGGTTAGGGGTAGGGTTAGGGTTATTTGGGCTAGCGTTAGGGTTAGGGTTAGGGTTAGGGTTAGGGTTAGGGTTAGGGTTAGGGTTAGTTGGGTTAGGGTTATGGTTAGGGTTATTTTGGTAAAGGTTAGGCTTATGGTTAGTGTTAGGGCTAGTTGGTTTAGGGTTAGGGTTAGGGTTATTTGGTTTAGGGTTAGGTTTAGGGTCAGGGTTAGGGTTAGGGTTAGGGTTATTTGGGCTAGGGTTAGGGTTAGGGTTAGGGTTAGGGTTAGGGTTAGGGTTAGGGTTAGGGTTAGGGTTATGGTTAGTTGGGTTAGGGTTATGGTTAGGGTTATTTTGGTAAAAGTTAGGCTTATGGTTAGTGTTAGGGCTAGTTGGTTTAGGGTTAGGGTTAGGGTTATTTGGTTCAGGGTTAGGTATAGGGTCAGGGTTAGGTTTAGGGTTAGGGTTATTTGGGCTAGGGTTAGGGTTAGGGTTAGGGTTAGGGTTAGGGTTATGGTTAGTTGGGTTAGGGTTATGGTTAGGGTTATGGTTAGTTGGGTTAGGGTTATGGTTAGGGTTATTTTGGTAAAGGTTAGGCTTATGGTTAGTGTTAGGGCTAGTTGGTTTAGGGTTAGGGTTAGGGTTATTTGGTTTAGGGTTAGGTTTAGGGTCAGGGTTAGGGTTAGGGTTAATTGGGCTAGGGTTAGGGTTAGGGTTAGGGTTAGGGTTAGGATTAGTTGGGTTAGGTTTAAGGTTAGGGTTATTTTGGTAAAGGTTAGGCTTATGGTTAGTGTTAGGGCTAGTTGGTTTAGGGTTAGGGTTAGGGTTATTTGGTTTAGGGTTAGTTTTATGGTCAGGGTTAGGGTTAGGGTTAGGGTTAATTGGGCTAGGGTTAGTGTTAGGGTTAGGGTTAGGGTTAGGGTGATGGTTAGTTGGGTTAGGGTTATGGTTAGAGTTATTTTGGTAAAGGTTAGGCTTATTGTTAGTGTTAGGGCTAGTTGGTTTAGGGTTAGGGTTAGGGTTATTTGGTTTAGGGTAAGGTTTAGGGTCAGGGTTAGGGGTAGGGTTAGGGTTATTTGGGCTAGGGTTAGGGTTATTTGGGCTAGGGTTAGGGTTAGGGTTAGGGTTAGGGTTAGGGTTAGGGTTAGGGTTAGGGTTAGGTGGGTTAGGTTTAAGGTTAGGGTTATTTTGGTAAAGGTTAGGCTTATGGTTAGTGTTAGGGCTAGTTGGTTTAGGGTTAGGGTTATATGGTTTAGGGTTAGGTTTAGGGTCAGGGTTATGGTTAGGGTTAGGGTTATTTGGGCTAGGGTTAGGGTTAGGGTTATGGTTATTTGGCTTAGGTTTATGGTTTTGGTTATTTGGGTTAGGGTTATGGTTAGGGTTATTTTGGTAAAGGTTAGGCTTATGGTTAGTGTTAGGGCTAGTTGGTTTAGGGTTAGGGTTAGGGTTATTTGGTTTAGGGTTAGGTTTAGGGTCAGGATTAGGGTTAGGGTTAGGGTTATTTGGGCTAGGGTTAGGGTTAGGGTTAGGGTTAGGGT
This sequence comes from Sturnus vulgaris, assembly GCF_052056855.1. Taxonomy (NCBI): domain Eukaryota; kingdom Metazoa; phylum Chordata; class Aves; order Passeriformes; family Sturnidae; genus Sturnus; species Sturnus vulgaris. Next base: position 4,103,193 of record NC_142256.1, read on the forward strand.
TAGTTGGGTTAGGGTTATGGTTAGGGTTATTTTGGTAAAGGTTAGGCTTATGGTTAGTGTTAGGGCTAGTTGGTTTAGGGTTAGGGTTAGGGTTATTTGGTTTAGGGTTAGGTTTAGGGTCAGGGTTAGGGTTAGGGTTAGGGTTATTTGGGCTAGGGTTAGGGTTAGAGTTAGGGGTTAGGGTTAGGTTTAGGGTTATGGTTAGTTGGGTTAGGGTTATGGTTAGAGTTATTTTGGTAAAGGTTAGGCTTATGGTTAGTGTTAGGGCTAGTTGGTTTAGGGTTAGGGTTAGGGTTTTTTGGTTTAGGGTTAGGTTTAGGGTCAGGGTTAGGGGTAGGGTTAGGGTTATTTGGGCTAGGGTTAGGGTTAGGGTTAGGGTTAGGGTTAGTTGGGTTAGGGTTATGGTTAGGGTTATTTTGGTAAAGGTTAGGCTTATGGTTAGTGTTAGGGCTAGTTGGTTTAGGGTTAGGGTTAGGGTTATTTGGTTTAGGGTTAGGTTTAGGGTCAGGGTTAGGGTTAGGGTTAGGGTTATTTGGGCTAGGGTTAGGGTTAGGGTTAGGGTTAGGGTTAGGGTGATGGTTAGTTGGGTTAGGGTTATGGTTAGAGTTATTTTGGTAAAGGTTAGGCTTATTGTTAGTGTTAGGGCTAGTTGGTTTAGGGTTAGGGTTAGGGTTATTTGGTTTAGGGTTAGGTTTAGGGTCAGGGTTAGGGGTAGGGTTAGGGTTATTTGGGCTAGCGTTAGGGTTAGGGTTAGGGTTAGGGTTAGGGTTAGGGTTAGGGTTAGTTGGGTTAGGGTTATGGTTAGGGTTATTTTGGTAAAGGTTAGGCTTATGGTTAGTGTTAGGGCTAGTTGGTTTAGGGTTAGGGTTAGGGTTATTTGGTTTAGGGTTAGGTTTAGGGTCAGGGTTAGGGTTAGGGTTAGGGTTATTTGGGCTAGGGTTAGGGTTAGGGTTAGGGTTATGGTTAGGGTTAGGGTTAGGGTTAGTTGGGTTAGGGTTATGGTTAGGGTTATTTTGGTAAAGGTTAGGCTTATGGTTAGTGTTAGGGCTAGTTGGTTTAGGGTTAGGGTTAGGGTTATTTGGTTCAGGGTTAGGTATAGGGTCAGGGTTAGGGTTAGGGTTAGGGTTATTTGGGCTAGGGTTAGGGTTAGGGTTAGGGTTAGGGTTAGGGTTAGGGTTAGGGTTAGGGTTAGGGTTAGGGTTAGGGTTATGGTTAGTTGGGTTAGGGTTATGGTTAGGGTTATTTTGGTAAAGGTTAGGCTTATGGTTAGTGTTAGGGCTAGTTGGTTTAGGGTTAGGGTTAGGGTTATTTGGTTTAGGGTTAGGTTTAGGGTCAGGGTTAGGGTTAGGGTTAGGGTTAATTGGGCTAGGGTTATGGTTAGGGTTAGGGTTAGGGTTAGGATTAGTTGGGTTAGGTTTAAGGTTAGGGTTATTTTGGTAAAGGTTAGGCTTATGGTTAGTGTTAGGGCTAGTTGGTTTAGGGTTAGGGTTAGGGTTATTTGGTTTAGGGTTAGTTTTAGGGTCAGGGTTAGGGTTAGGGTTAGGGTTAATTGGGCTAGGGTTAGGGTTAGGGTTAGGGTTAGGGTTAGGGTGATGGTTAGTTGGGTTAGGGTTATGGTTAGAGTTATTTTGGTAAAGGTTAGGCTTATTGTTAGTGTTAGGGCTAGTTGGTTTAGGGTTAGGGTTAGGGTTATTTGGTTTAGGGTTAGGTTTAGGGTCAGGGTTAGGGGTAGGGTTAGGGTTATTTGGGCTAGGGTTAGGGTTAGGGTTAGGGTTAGGGTTAGGGTTAGGGTTAGGGTTAGGGTTAGTTGGGTTAGGGTTATGGTTAGGGTTATTTTGGTAAAGGTTAGGCTTATGGTTAGTGTTAGGGCTAGTTGGTTTAGGGTTAGGGTTAGGGTTATTTGGTTTAGGGTTAGGTTTAGGGTCAGGGTTAGGGTTAGGGTTAGGGTTATTTGGGCTAGGGTTAGGGTTAGGGTTAGGGTTAGGGTTAGGGTTATGGTTAGTTGGGTTAGGGTTATGGTTAGGGTTAGTTTGGTAAAGGTTAGGCTTATGGTTAGTGTTAGGGCTAGTTGGTTTAGGGTTAGGGTTAGGGTTATTTGGTTCAGGGTTAGGTATAGGGTCAGGGTTAGGTTTAGGGTTAGGGTTATTTGGGCTAGGGTTAGGGTTAGGGTTAGGGTTAGGGTTAGGGTTATAGTTAGTTGGGTTAGGGTTATGGTTAGGGTTATGGTTAGTTGGGTTAGGGTTATGGTTAGGGTTATTTTGGTAAAGGTTAGGCTTATGGTTAGTGTTAGGGCTAGTTGGTTTAGGGTTAGGGTTAGGGTTATTTGGTTTAGGGTTAGGTTTAGGGTCAGGGTTAGGGTTAGGGTTAGGGTTAATTGGGCTAGGGTTAGGGTTAGGGTTAGGGTTAGGGTTAGGATTAGTTGGGTTAGGTTTAAGGTTAGGGTTATTTTGGTAAAGGTTAGGCTTATGGTTAGTGTTAGGGCTAGTTGGTTTAGGGTTAGGGTTAGGGTTATTTGGTTTAGGGTTAGGTTTAGGGTCAGTGTTAGGGTTAAGGTTAGGGTTATTTGGGCTAGGGTTAGGGTTAGGGTTATGGTTAGTTGGGTTAGGTTTATGGTTTTGGTTAGTTGGGTTAGGGTTATGGTTAGGGTTATTTTGGTAAAGGTTAGGCTTATGGTTAGTGTTAGGGCTAGTTGGTTTAGGGTTAGGGTTAGGGTTATTTGGTTTAGGGTTAGGTTTAGGGTCAGGGTTAGGGTTATTTGAGCTAGGGTTAGGGTTAGGGTTAGGGTTAGGGTTATGGTTAGGGTTAGTTGGGTTTGGGTTATGGTTAGGGTTATTTTGGTAAAGGTTAGGCTTAGGGTTAGTGTTAGGGCTAGTTGTTTTTGGGTTAGGGTTAGGGTTATTTGGTTTAGGGTTAGGTTTAGGGTCAGGGTTAGGGTTAGGGTTAGGGTTATTTGGGCTAGGGTTAGGGTTAGGGTTAGGGTTAGGGTTAGGGTTAGGGTTAGGGTTAGGGTTAGGGTTAGGGTTAGTTGGGTTAGGGTTATGGTTAGGGTTATTTTGGTAAAGGTTAGGCTTATGGTTAGTGTTAGGGCTAGTTGGTTTAGGGTTAGGGTTAGGGTTATTTGGTTCAGGGTTAGGTTTAGGGTCAGGGTTAGGTTTAGGGTTAGGGTTATTTGGGCTAGGGTTAGGGTTAGGGTTAGGGTTAGGGTTAGGGTTAGGGTTAGGGTTAGGGTTAGGGTTAGGTGGGTTAGGTTTAAGGTTAGGGTTATTTTGGTAAAGGTTAGGCTTATGGTTAGTGTTAGGGCTAGTTGGTTTAGGGTTAGGGTTATATGGTTTAGGGTTAGGTTTAGGGTCAGGGTTAGGGTTACGGTTAGGGTTATTTGGGCTAGGGTTAGGGTTAGGGTTATGGTTAGTTGGGTTAGGTTTATGGTTTTGGTTATTTGGGTTAGGGTTATGGTTAGGGTTATTTTGGTAAAGGTTAGGCTTATGGTTAGTGTTAGGGCTAGTTGGTTTAGGGTTAGGGTTAGGGTTATTTTGTTTAGGGTTAGGTTTAGGGTCAGGGTTAGGGTTAGGGTTAGGGTTATTTGGGCTAGGGTTAGGGTTAGGGTTAGGGTTAGGGTTAGGGTTAGGGTTAGGGTTAGGGTTATGGTTAGTTGGGTTTGGGTTATCGTGAGTGTTATTTTGGTAAAGGTTAGGCTTATGGTTAGTGTTAGGGCTAGTTGGTTTAGGGTTAGGGTTAGCGTTATTTGGTTTAGGGTTAGGTTTAAGGTCAGGGTTAGGGTTAGGGTTAGGGTTATTTGGGCTAGGGTTAGGGTTAGGGTTAGGGTTAGGGTTAGGGTTAGGGTTATGGTTAGTTGGGTTTGGGTTATGGTTAGGGTTATTTTGGTAAAGGTTAGGCTTATGGTTAGTGTTAGGGCTAGTTGGTTTAGGGTTAGGGTTATGGTTATTTGGTTTAGGGTTAGGTTTAGGGTCAGGGTTAGGGTTAGGTTTAGGGTTAGGGCTTATGGTTAGTTGGGTTAGGGTTATGGTTAGGGTTATTTTGGTAAAGATTAGGCTTATGGTTAGTGTTAGGGCTAGTTGGTTTAGGGTTAGGGTTAGGGTTATTTGGTTTAGGGTTAGGTTTAGGGTCAGGGTTAGGGTTAGGGTTAGGGTTATTTGGGCTAGGGTTAGGGTTAGGGTTAGGGTTAGGGTTAGGGTTACGGTTTGTTGGGTTAGGGTTATGGTTAGGGTTATTTTGGTAAAGGTTAGGCTTATGGTTAGTGTTAGGGCTAGTTGGTTTAGGGTTAGGGTTAGGGTTATTTGGTTTAGGGTTAGGTTTAGGGTCAGGGTTAGGGTTAGGGTTAGGGTTATTTGGGCTAGGGTTAGGGTTAGGGTTAGGGTTAGGGTTAGTTGGGTTAGGGTTATGGTTAGGGTTATTTTGGTAAAGGTTAGGCTTATGGTTAGTGTTAGGGCTAGTTGGTTTAGGGTTAGGGTTAGGGTTATTTGGTTTAGGGTTAGGTTTAGGGTCAGGGTTAGGGTTAGGGTTATTTGGGCTAGGGTTAGGGTTAGGGTTAGGGTTAGGGTTAGGGTTAGGGTGATGGTTAGTTGGGTTAGGGTTATGGTTAGAGTTATTTTGGTAAAGGTTAGGCTTATTGTTAGTGTTAGGGCTAGTTGGTTTAGGGTTAGGGTTAGGGTTATTTGGTTTAGGGTTAGGTTTAGGGTCAGGGTTAGGGGTAGGGTTAGGGTTATTTGTGCTAGGGTTAGGGTTAGGGTTAGGGTTAGGGTTAGGGTTAGGGTTAGGGTTAGGGTTAGTTGGGTTAGGGTTATGCTTAGGGTTATTTTGGTAAAGGTTAGGCTTATAGTTAGTGTTAGGGCTAGTTGGTTTAGGGTTAGGGTTAGGGTTATTTGGTTTAGGGCTAGGTTTAGGGTCAGGGTTAGGGTTAGTGTAAGGGTTATTTGGGCTTGGGTTAGGGTTAGGGTTAGGGTTAGGGTTAGGGTGATGGTTAGTTGGGTTAGGGTTATGGTTAGAGTTATTTTGGTAAAGGTTAGGCTTATTGTTAGTGTTAGGGCTAGTTGGTTTAGGGTTAGGGTTAGGGTTATTTGGTTTAGGGTTAGGTTTAGGGTCAGGGTTAGGGGTAGGGTTAGGGTTATTTGGGCTAGCGTTAGGGTTAGGGTTAGGGTTAGGGTTAGGGTTAGGGTTAGGGTTAGGGTTAGGGTTAGTTGGGTTAGGGTTATGGTTAGGGTTATTTTGGTAAAGGTTAGGCTTATGGTTAGTGTTAGGGCTAGTTGGTTTAGGGTTAGGGTTAGGGTTATTTGGTTTAGGGTTAGGTTTAGGGTCAGGGTTAGGGTTAGGGTTAGGGTTATTTGGGCTAGGGTTAGGGTTAGGGTTAGGGTTAGGGTTAGGGTTAGGGTTAGGGTTATGGTTAGTTGGGTTAGGGTTATGGTTAGGGTTATTTTGGTAAAGGTTAGGCTTATGGTTAGTGTTAGGGCTAGTTGGTTTAGGGTTAGGGTTAGGGTTATTTGGTTCAGGGTTAGGTATAGGGTCAGGGTTAGGTTTAGGGTTAGGGTTATTTGGGCTAGGGTTAGGGTTAGGGTTAGGGTTAGGGTTATGGTTAGTTGGGTTAGGGTTATGGTTAGGGTTATGGTTAGTTGGGTTAGGGTTATGGTTAGGGTTATTTTGGTAAAGGTTAGGCTTATGGTTAGTGTTAGGGCTAGTTGGTTTAGGGTTAGGGTTAGGGTTATTTGGTTTAGGGTTAGGTTTAGGGTCAGGGTTAGGGTTAGGGTTAGGGTTAAGTGGGCTAGGGTTAGGGTTAGGGTTAGGGTTAGGGTTAGGATTAGTTGGGTTAGGTTTAAGGTTAGGGTTATTTTGGTAAAGGTTAGGCTTATGGTTAGTGTTAGGGCTAGTTGGTTTAGGGTTAGGGTTAGGGTTATTTGGTTTAGGGTTAGTTTTAGGGTCAGGGTTAGGGTTAGGGTTAGGGTTAATTGGGCTAGGGTTAGGGTTAGGGTTAGGGTTAGGGTGATGGTTAGTTTGGTTAGGGTTATGGTTAGAGTTATTTTGGTAAAGGTTAGGCTTATTGTTAGTGTTAGGGCTAGTTGGTTTAGGGTTAGGGTTAGGGTTATTTGGTTTAGGGTTAGGTTTAGGGTCAGGGTTAGGGGTAGGGTTAGGGTTATTTGGGCTAGGGTTAGGGTTAGGGTTAGGGTTAGGGTTAGGGTTAGGGTTAGGGTTAGGGTTAGGGTTAGGGTTAGGGTTAGTTGGGTTAGGGTTATGGTTAGGGTTATTTTGGTAAAGGTTAGGTTTATGATTAGTGTTAGGGCTAGTTGGTTTAGGGTTACGGTTAGGGTTATTTGGTTTAGGGTTAGGTTTAGGGTCAGGGTTAGGATTAGGGTTAGGGTTATTTGGGCTAGGGTTAGGGTTAGGGTTAGGGTTAGGGTTAGGGTTAGGGTTAGGGTTATGGTTAGTTGGGTTAGGGTTATGGTTAGGGTTATTTTGGTAAAGGTTAGGCTTATGGTTAGTGTTAGGGCTAGTTGGTTTAGGGTTAGGGTTAGGGTTATTTGGTTCAGGGTTAGGTATAGGGTCAGGGTTAGGTTTAGGGTTAGGGTTATTTGGGCTAGGGTTAGGGTTAGGGTTAGGGTTAGGGTTATGGTTAGTTGGGTTAGGGTTAGGGTTAGGGTTATGGTTAGTTGGGTTAGGGTTATGGTTAGGGTTATTTTGGTAAAGGTTAGGCTTATGGTTAGTGTTAGGGCTAGTTGGTTTAGGGTTAGGGTTAGGGTTATTTGGTTTAGGGTTAGGTTTAGGGTCAGGGTTAGGGTTATTTGGGCTAGGGTTAGGGTTAGGGTTAGGGTTAGGGTTATGGTTAGGGTTAGTTGGGTTTGGGTTATGGTTAGGGTTATTTTGGTAAAGGTTAGGCTTAGGGTTAGTGTTAGGGCTAGTTGTTTTTGGGTTAGGGTTAGGGTTATTTGGTTTAGGGTTAGGTTTAGGGTCAGGGTTAGGGTTAGGGTTAGGGTTATTTGGGCTAGGGTTAGGGTTAGGGTTAGGGTTAGGGTTAGGGTTAGTGTTAGTTGGGTTAGGGTTATGGTTAGGGTTATTTTGGTAAAGGTTAGGCTTATGGTTAGTGTTAGGGCTAGTTGGTTTAGGGTTAGGGTTAGGGTTATTTGGTTTAGGATTAGGTTAGGGTTAGGGTTAGGGTTAGGGTTAGGGTTATTTGGGCTAGGGTTAGGGTTAGGGTTAGGGTTAGGGTTAGCGTTAGGGTTAGGGTTATGGTTAGTTGGGTTTGGGTTATGGTTAGCGTTGTTTTGGTAAAGGTTAGGCTTATGGTTAGTGTTAGGGCTAGTTGGTTTAGGGTTAGGGTTAGGGTTATTTGGTTTAGGGTTAGGTTTAGGGTCAGGGTTAGGGTTAGGGTTAGGGTTATTTGGGCTAGGGTTAGTGTTAGGGTTAGGGTTATGGTTAGTTGGGTTAGGGTTATGGTTAGGGTTATTTTGGTAAAGGTTAGGCTTAGGGTTAGTGTTAGGGCTAGTTGGTTTAGTGTTAGGGTTAGGGTTATTTGGTTTAGGGATAGGTTTAGGGTTAGGGTTAGGGTTAGGGTTATTTGGGCTAGGGTTAGGGTTAGGGTTAGGGTTAGGGTTAGGGTTAGGGTTAGTTGGGTTTGGGTTATCGTTAGTGTTATTTTGGTAAAGGTTAGGCTTATGGTTAGTGTTAGGGCTAGTTGGTTTAGGGTTAGGGTTAGCGTTATTTGGTTTAGGGTTAGGTTTAAGGTCAGGGTTAGGGTTAGGGTTAGGGTTATTTGGGCTAGGGTTAGGGTTAGGGTTAGGGTTAGGGTTAGGGTTAGGGTTAGGGTTAGGGTTATGGTTAGTTGGGTTTGGGTTATGGTTAGGGTTATTTTGGTAAAGGTTAGGGTTAGGGTTAGGGTTAGGGTTAGGGTTATGGTTAGTTGGGTTTGGGTTATGGTTAGGGTTATTTTGGTAAAGGTTAGGCTTATGGTTAGTGTTAGGGCTAGTTGGTTTAGGGTTAGGGTTATGGTTATTTGATTTAGGGTTAGGTTTAGGGTCAGGGTTAGGGTTAGGGTTAGGGTTAGGGCTTATGGTTAGTTGTGTTAGGGTTATGGTTAGGGTTATTTTGGTAAAGATTAGGCTTATGGTTAGTGTTAGGGCTAGTTGGTTTAGGGTTAGGGTTAGGGTTATTTGGTTTAGGGTTAGGTTTAGGGTCAGGGTTAGGGTTAGGGTTAGGGTTAATTGGGCTAGGGTTAGGGTTAGGGTTAGGGTTAGGGTTAGGGTTACGGTTAGTTGGGTTAGGGTTATGGTTAGGGTTATTTTGGTAAAGGTTAGGCTTATGGTTAGTGTTAGGGCTAGTTGGTTTAGGGTTAGGGTTAGGGTTATTTGGTTTAGGGTTAGGTTTAGGGTCAGGGTTAGGGGTAGGGTTAGGGTTATTTGGGCTAGGGTTAGGGTTAGGGTTAGGGTTAGGGTTAGTTGGGTTAGGGTTATGGTTAGGGTTATTTTGGTAAAGGTTAGGCTTATGGTTAGTGTTAGGGCTAGTTGGTTTAGGGTTAGGGTTAGGGTTATTTGGTTTAGGGTTAGGTTTAGGGTCAGGGTTAGGGTTAGGGTTAGGGTTATTTGGGCTAGGGTTATGGTTAGGGTTAGGGTTAGGGTTAGGGTGATGGTTAGTTGGGTTAGGGTTATGGTTAGAGTTATTTTGGTAAAGGTTAGGCTTATTGTTAGTGTTAGGGCTAGTTGGTTTAGGGTTAGGGTTAGGGTTATTTGGTTTAGGGTTAGGTTTAGGGTCAGGGTTAGGGGTAGGGTTAGGGTTATTTGGGCTAGGGTTAGAGTTAGGGTTAGGGTTAGGGTTAGGGTAAGGGTTAGGGTTAGTTGGGTTAGGGTTATGGTTAGGGTTATTTTGGTAAAGGTTAGGCTTATAGTTAGTGTTAGGGCTAGTTGGTTTAGGGTTAGGGTTAGGGTTATTTGGTTTAGGGCTAGGTTTAGGGTCAGGGTTAGGGTTAGGGTTAGGGTTATTTGGGCTAGGGTTAGGGTTAGGGTTAGGGTTAGGGTTAGGTTTAGGGTTAGGGTTAGGGTTAGGGTTATGTTTAGTTGGGTTAGGGTTATGGTTAGGATTATTTTGGTAAAGGTTAGGCTTATGGTTAGTGTTAGGGCTAGTTGGTTTAGGGTTAGGGTTAGGGTTATTTGGTTCAGGGTTATGTTTAGGGTCAGGGTTAGGTTTAGGGTTAGGGTTATTTGGGCTAGGGTTAGGGTTAGGGTTAGGGTTAGGGTTAGGGTTAGGGTTAGGGTTAGGGTTAGGTGGGTTAGGTTTAAGGTTAGGGTTATTTTGGTAAAGGTTAGGCTTATGGTTAGTGTTAGGGCTAGTTGGTTTAGGGTTAGGGTTATATGGTTTAGGGTTAGGTTTAGGGTCAGGGTTAGGGTTAGGGTTAGGGTTATTTGGGCTAGGGTTAGGGTTAGGGTTATGGTTAGTTGGGTTAGGTTTATGGTTTTGGTTATTTGGGTTAGGGTTATGGTTAGGGTTATTTTGGTAAAGGTTAGGCTTATGGTTAGTGTTAGGGCTAGTTGGTTTAGGGTTAGGGTTAGGGTTATTTGGTTTAGGGTTAGGTTTAGGGTCAGGATTAGGGTTAGGGTTAGGGTTATTTGGGCTAGGGTTAGGGTTATTTGGTTTAGGGTTATGGTTAGTTGGGTTAGGGTTATGGTTAGGGTTATTTTGGTAAAGGTTAGGCTTATGGTTAGTGTTAGGGCTAGTTGGTTTAGGGTTAGGGTTAGGGTTATTTGGTTTAGGGTTAGGTTTAGGGTCAGGGTTAGGGTTAGGGTTAGGGTTATTTGGGCTAGGGTTAGGGTTAGGGTTAGGGGTTAGGGTTAGGGTTAGGGTTAGGGTTATGGTTAGTTGGGTTAGGGTTATGGTTAGAGTTATTTTGGTAAAGGTTAGGCTTATGGTTAGTGTTAGGGCTAGTTGGTTTAGGGTTAGGGTTAGGGTTATTTGGTTTAGGGTTAGGTTTAAGGTCAGGGTTAGGGGTAGGGTTAGGGTTATTTGGGCTAGGGTTAGGGTTAGGGTTAGGGTTAGGGTTAGTTGGGTTAGGGTTATGGTTAGGGTTATTTTGGTAAAGGTTAGGCTTATGGTTAGTGTTAGGGCTAGTTGGTTTAGGGTTAGGGTTAGGGTTATTTGGTTTAGGGTTAGGTTTAGGGTCAGGGTTAGGGTTAGGGTTAGGGTTATTTGGGCTAGGGTTAGGGTTAGGGTTAGGGTTAGGGTTAGGGTGATGGTTAGTTGGGTTAGGGTTATGGTTAGAGTTATTTTGGTAAAGGTTAGGCTTATTGTTAGTGTTAGGGCTAGTTGGTTTAGGGTTAGGGTTAGGGTTATTTGGTTTAGGGTTAGGTTTAGGGTCAGGGTTAGGGGTAGGGTTAGGGTTATTTGGGCTAGGGTTAGGGTTAGGGTTAGGGTTAGGGTTAGGGTTAGGGTTAGGGTTAGGGTTAGGGTTAGTTGGGTTAGGGTTATGGTTAGGGTTATTTTGGTAAAGGTTAGGCTTATGGTTTGTGTTAGGGCTAGTTGGTTTAGGGTTAGGGTTAGGGTTATTTGGTTTAGGGTTAGGTTTAGGGTCAGGGTTAGGGTTAGGGTTAGGGTTATTTGGGCTAGGGTTAGGGTTAGGGTTAGGGTTAGGGTTAGGGTTAGGGTTAGGGTTATGGTTAGTTGGGTTAGGGTTATGGTTAGGGTTATTTTGGTAAAGGTTAGGCTTATGGTTAGTGTTAGGGCTAGTTGGTTTAGGGTTAGGGTTAGGGTTATTTGGTTCAGGGTTAGGTATAGGGTCAGGGTTAGGTTTAGGGTTAGGGTTATTTGGGCTAGGGTTAGGGTTAGGGTTAGGGTTAGGGTTAGGGTTAGGGTTATGGTTAGTTGGGTTAGGGTTATGGTTAGGGTTATGGTTAGTTGGGTTAGGGTTATGGTTAGGGTTATTTTGGTAAAGGTTAGGCTTATGGTTAGTGTTAGGGCTAGTTGGTTTAGGGTTAGGGTTAGGGTTATTTGGTTTAGGGTTAGGTTTAGGGTCAGGGTTAGGGTTAGGGTTAGGGTTAATTGGGCTAGGGTTAGGGTTATGGTTAGGGTTAGGGTTAGGATTAGTTGGGTTAGGTTTAAGGTTAGGGTTATTTTGGTAAAGGTTAGGCTTATGGTTAGTGTTAGGGCTAGTTGGTTTAGGGTTAGGGTTAGGGTTATTTGGTTTAGGGTTAGGTTTAGGGTCAGGGTTAGGGTTAGGGTTAGGGTTATTTGGGCTAGGGTTATGGTTAGGGTTAGGGTTAGGGTTAGGATTAGGATTAGGTGGGTTAGGTTTAAGGTTAGGGTTATTTTGGTAAAGGTTAGGCTTATGGTTAGTGTTAGGGCTAGTTGGTTTAGGGTTAGGGTTAGGGTTATTTGGTTTAGGGTTAGGTTTAGGGTCAGGGTTAGGGTTAGGGTTAGGGTTATTTGGGCTAGGGTTAGGGTTAGGGTTATGGTTAGTTGGGTTAGGTTTATGGTTTTGGTTAGTTGGGTTCGGGTTATGGTTAGGGTTATTTTGGTAAAGGTTAGGCTTATGGTTAGTGTTAGGGCTAGTTGGTTTAGGGTTAGGGTTAGGGTTATTTGGTTTAGGGTTAGGTTTAGGGTCAGGGTTAGGGTTATTTGGGCTAGGGTTAGGGTTAGGGTTAGGGTTAGGGTTAGTTGGGTTAGGGTTATGGTTAGGGTTATTTTGGTAAAGGTTAGGCTTATGGTTAGTGTTAGGGCTAGTTGGTTCAGGGTTAGGGTTAGGGTTATTTGGTTTAGGGTTAGGTTTAGGGTCAGGGTTAGGGTTAGGGTTAGGGTTATTTGGGCTAGGGTTAGGGTTAGGGTTAGGGGTTAGGGTTAGGGTTAGGGTTAGGGTTATGGTTAGTTGGGTTAGGGTTATGGTTAGAGTTATTTTGGTAAAGGTTAGGCTTATGGTTAGTGTTAGGGCTAGTTGGTTTAGGGTTAGGGTTAGGGTTATTTGGTTTAGGGTTAGGTTTAGGGTTAGTGTTAGGGTTAGGGTTAGGGTAAGGGTTAGGGTTAGGGTTAGGGTTAGGGTTAGGGTTAGGGTTAGGGTTAGGGTTAGTTGGGTTAGGGTTATGGTTAGGGTTATTTTGGTAAAGGTTAGGCTTATGGTTAGTGTTAGGGCTAGTTGGTTTAGGGTTAGGGTTAGGGTTATTTGGTTTAGGGTTAGGTTTAGGGTCAGGGTTAGGGTTAGGGTTAGGGTTATTTGGGCTAGGGTTAGGGTTAGGGTTACGGTTAGGGTTAGGGTTAGGGTTAGGGTTATGGTTAGTTGGGTTAGGGTTATGGTTAGGGTTATTTTGGTAAAGGTTAGGCTTATGGTTAGTGTTAGGGCTAGTTGGTTTAGGGTTAGGGTTAGGGTTATTTGGTTCAGGGTTAAGTTTAGGGTCAGGGTTAGGTTTAGGGTTAGGGTTATTTGGGCTAGGGTTAGGGTTAGGGTTAGGGTTAGGGTTAGGGTTAGGGTTATGGTTAGTTGGGTTAGGGTTATGGTTAGGGTTATTTTGGTAAAGGTTAGGCTTATGGTTAGTGTTACGGCTAGTTGGATAAGGGTTAGGGTTAGGGTTATTTGGTTTAGGGTTAGGTTTAGGGTCAGGGTTAGGGTTAGGGTTAGGGTTATTTGGGCTAGGGTTAGGGTTAGGGATAGGGTTAGGGTTAGGGTTAGGATTAGTTGTGTTAGGGTTAAGGTTAGGGTTATTTTGGTAAAGGTTAGGCTTATGGTTAGTGTTAGGGCTAGTTGGTTTAGGGTTAGGGTTAGGGTTATTTGGTTTAGGGTTAGGTTTAGGGTCAGGGTTAGGGTTAGGGTTATTTGGGCTAGGGTTAGTGTTAGGGTTATTGTTAGTTGGGTTAGGTTTATGGTTTTGGTTAGTTGGGTTAGGGTTATGGTTAGGGTTATTTTGGTAAAGGTTAGGCTTATGGTTAGTGTTAGGGCTAGTTGGTTTAGGGTTAGGGATAGGGTTATTTGGTTTAGGGTTAGGTTTAGGGTCAGGGTTAGGGTTAGGGTTAGGGTTATTTGGGCTAGGGTTAGGGTTAGGGTTAGGGTTAGGGTTATGGTTAGTTGGGTTAGGGTTATGGTTAGGGTTATTTTGGTAAAGGTTAGGCTTATGGTTAGTGTTAGGGCTAGTTGGTTTAGGGTTAGGGTTAGGGTTATTTGGTTTAGGGTTAGGTTTAGGGTCAGGGTTAGGGTTAGGGTTAGGGTTATTTGGGCTAGGGTTAGGGTTAGGGTTATGGTTAGTTGGGTTAGGTTTATGGTTTTGGTTAGTTGGGTTAGGGTTATGGTTAGGGTTATTTTGGTAAAGGTTAGGCTTATGGTTAGTGTTAGGGCTAGTTGGTTTAGGGTTAGGGTTAGGGTTATTTGGTTTAGGGTTAGGTTTAGGGTCAGGGTTAGGGTTAGGGTTAGGGTTATTTGGGCTAGGGTTAGGGTTAGGGTTAGGGTTAGGGTTAGGGTTAGGGTTAGGGTTATGGTTAGTTGGGTTAGGGTTATGGTTAGAGTTATTTTGGTAAAGGTTAGGCTTATGGTTAGTGTTAGGGCTAGTTGGTTTAGGGTTAGGGTTAGGGTTATTTGGTTTAGGGTTAGGTTTAGGGTTAGGGTTAGGGTTAGGGTTAGGGTTAGGGTTAGGGTTAGGGTTAGGGTTAGGGTTAGGGTTAGTTGGGTTAGGGTTATGGTTAGGGTTATTTTGGTAAAGGTTAGGCTTATGGTTAGTGTTAGGGCTAGTTGGTTTAGGGTTAGGGTTAGGGTTATTTGGTTTAGGGTTAGGTTTAGGGTCAGGGTTAGGGTTAGGGTTAGGGTTATTTGGGCTAGGGTTAGGGTTAGGGTTAGGGTTAGGGTTAGGGTTAGGGTTAGGGTTATGGTTAGTTGGGTTAGGGTTATGGTTAGGGTTATTTTGGTAAAGGTTAGGCTTATGGTTAGTGTTAGGGCTAGTTGGTTTAGGGTTAGGGTTAGGGTTATTTGGTTTAGGGTTAGGTTTAGGGTCAGGGTTAGGGTTAGGGTTAGGGTTAATTGGGCTAGGGTTAGGGTTAGGGTTAGGGTTAGGGTTAGGGTTAGGGTTAGGATTAGTTGGGTTAGGTTTAAGGTTAGGGTTATTTTGGTAAAGGTTAGGCTTATGGTTAGTGTTAGGGCTAGTTGGTTTAGGGTTAGGGTTATGGTTATTTGGTTTAGGGTTAGGTTTAGGGTCAGGGTTAGGGTTAGGGTTAGGGTTATTTGGGCTAGGGTTAGGGTTAGGGTTAGGGTTAGGGTTAGGGTTAGGATTAGGATTAGGTGGGTTAGGTTTAAGGTTAGGGTTATTTTGGTAAAGGTTAGGCTTATGGTTAGTGTTAGGGCTAGTTGGTTTAGGGTTAGGGTTAGGGTTATTTGGTTTAGGGTTAGGTTTAGGGTCAGGGTTAGGGTTAGGGTTAGGGTTATTTGGGCTAGGGTTAGGGTTAGGGTTATGGTTAGTTGGGTTAGGTTTATGGTTTTGGTTAGTTGGGTTCGGGTTATGGTTAGGGTTATTTTGGTAAAGGTTAGGCTTATGGTTAGTGTTAGGGCTAGTTGGTTTAGGGTTAGGGTTAGGGTTAGGGTTAGGGTTAGGGTTAGGGTTAGGGTTATTTGGGCTAGGGTTAGGGTTAGGGTTATTTGGTTTAGGGTTAGGTTTAAGGTCAGGGTTAGGGTTAGGGTTAGGGTTATTTGGGCTAGGGTTAGGGTTAGGGTTAGGGTTAGGGTTAGGGTTAGGGTTAGGGTTAGGGTTATGGTTAGTTGGGTTTGGGTTATGGTTAGGGTTATTTTGGTAAAGGTTAGGCTTATGGTTAGTGTTAGGGCTAGTTGGTTTAGGGTTAGGGTTATGGTTTTTTGGGCTAGGGTTAGGTTTAGGGTCAGGGTTAGGGTTAGGGTTAGGGTTAGGGCTTATGGTTAGTTGGGTTACGGTTATGGTTAGGGTTATTTTGGTAAAGATTAGGCTTAGGGTTAGTGTTAGGGCTAGTTGGTTTAGGGTTAGGGTTAGGGTTATTTGGTTTAGGGTTAGGTTTAGGGTCAGGGTTAGGGGTAGGGTTAGGGTTATTTGGGCTAGGGTTAGGGTTAGGGTTAGGGTTAGGTTTAGGTTTAGGGTTTCGGTTAGTTGGGTTAGGGTTATTTGGGTTAGGGTTATTTTGGTAAACGTTAGGCTTATGGTTAGTGTTAGGGCTAGTTGGTTTAGGGTTAGGGTTAGGGTTATTTGGTTTAGGGTTAGGTTTAGGGTCAGGGTTAGGGTTAGGGTTAGGGTTATTTGGGCTAGGGTTAGGGTTAGGGTTAGGGTTAGGGTTAGTTGGGTTAGGGTTATGGTTAGGGTTATTTTGGTAAAGGTTAGGCTTATGGTTAGTGTTAGGGCTAGTTGGTTTAGGGTTAGGGTTAGGGTTATTTGGTTTAGGGTTAGGTTTAGGGTCAGGGTTAGGGTTAGGGTTAGGGTTATTTGGGCTAGGGTTAGGGTTAGGGTTAGGGTTAGGGTGATGGTTAGTTGGGTTAGGGTTATGGTTAGAGTTATTTTGGTAAAGGTTAGGCTTATTGTTAGTGTTAGGGCTAGTTGGTTTAGGGTTAGGGTTAGGGTTATTTGGTTTAGGGTTAGGTTTAGGGTCAGGGTTAGGGGTAGGGTTAGGGTTATTTGGGCTAGGGTTAGGGTTAGGGTTAGTTGGGTTAGGGTTATGGTTAGGGTTATTTTGGTAAAGGTTAGGCTTATGGTTAGTGTTAGGGCTAGTTGGTTTAGGGTTAGGGTTAGGGTTATTTGGTTTAGGGTTAGGTTTAGGGTCAGGGTTAGGGGTAGGGTTAGGGTTATTTGGGCTAGGGTTAGGGTTAGGGTTAGGGTTAGGGTTAGGGTTAGGGTTAGGGTTAGTTGGGTTAGGGTTATGGTTAGGGTTATTTTGGTAAAGGTTAGGCTTATGGTTAGTGTTAGGGCTAGTTGGTTTAGGGTTAGGGTTAGGGTTATTTGGTTTAGGGTTAGGTTTAGGGTCATGGTTAGTGTTAGGGTTAGGGTTATTTGAGCTAGGGTTAGGGTTAGGGTTAGGGTTAGGGTTAGTGTTAGTTGGGATAGGGTTATCGTTAGGGTTATTTTGGTAAAGATTAGGCTTAGAGTTAGTGTTAGGGCTAGTTGGTTTAGGGTTAGGGTTAGGGTTATTTGGTTTCGGGTTAGGTTTAGGGTCAGGGTTAGGGTTAGGGTTAGGGTTATTTGGGCTAGGGTTAGGGTTAGGGTTAGGGTTAGGGTTAGGGTTAGGGTTAGGGTTAGTTGATATAGGGTTATGGTTAGGGTTATTTTGGTAAAGATTAGGCTTATGGTTAGTGTTAGGGCTAGTTGGTTTAGGGTTAGGGTTAGGGTTATTTGGTTTAGGGTTAGGTTTAGGGTCAGGGTTAGGGTTAGGGTTAGGGTTATTTGGGCTAGGGTTAGGGTTAGGGTTAGGGTTAGGGTTAGGGTTAGGGTTAGTTGGGTTAGGGTTATGATTAGGGTTATTTTGGTAAAGGTTAGGCTTATGGTTAGTGTTAGGGCTAGTTGGTTTAGGGTTAGGGTTAGGGTTATTTGGTTTAGGGTTAGGTTTAGGGTCAGGGTTAGGGTTAGGGTTAGGGTTATTTGGGCTAGGGTTAGGGTTAGGGTTAGGGTTAGGGTTAGTTGGGTTAGGGTTATGGTTAGGGTTATTTTGGTAAAGGTTAGGCTTATGGTTAGTGTTAGGGCTAGTTGGTTTAGGGTTAGGGTTAGGGTTATTTGGTTTAGGGTTAGGTTTAGGGTTAGGGTTAGGGTTAGGGTTATTTGGGCTAGGGTTAGGGTTAGGGTTAGGGTTAGGGTTATGATTAGTTGGGTTTCGTTTAGGGTTAGGGTTATTTTGGTAAAGGTTAGGCTTATGGTTAGTGTTAGGGTTAGTTGGTTTAGGGTTAGGGTTAGGGTTATTTGGTTTAGGGTTAGGTTTAGGGTCAGGGTTAGGGTTAGGGTTAGGGTTATTTGGGCTAGGGTTAGGGTTAGGGTTAGGGTTAGGGTTAGTTGGGTTAGGGTTATGGTTAGGGTTATTTTGGTAAAGGTTAGGCTTATGGTTAGTGTTAAGGCTAGTTGGTTTAGGGTTAGGGTTAGGGTTATTTTGTTTAGGGTTAGGTTTAGGGTCAGGGTTAGGGTTAGGGTTATTTGGGCTAGGGTTAGGGTTAGGGTTAGGGTTAGGGTTAGGGTTATGGTTAGTTGGGTTTGGGTTATCGTTAGTGTTATTTTGGTAAAGGTTAGGCTTATGGTTAGTGTTAGGGATAGTTGGTTTAGGGTTAGGGTTAGGGTTATTTGGTTTAGGGTTAGGTTTAGGGTCAGGGTTAGGGTTAGGGTTAGGGTTATTTGGGCTAGGGTTAGGGTTAGGGTTAGGGTTAGGGTTAGGGTTAGGGTTAGGGTTAGGGTTACGGTTAGTTGGGTTAGGGTTATGGTTAGGGTTATTTTGGTAAAGGTTAGGCTTATGGTTAGTGTTAGGGCTAGTTGGTTTAGGGTTAGGGTTATGGTTATTTGGGCTAGGGTTAGGTTTAGGGTCAGGGTTAGGGTTAGGGTTAGGGTTAGGGCTTATGGTTAGTTGGGTTACGGTTATGGTTAGGGTTATTTTGGTAAAGGTTAGGCTTATGGTTAGTGTTAGGGCTAGTTGGTTTAGGGTTAGGGTTAGGGTTATTTGGTTTAGGGTTAGGTTTAGGGTCAGTGTTAGGGTTAAGGTTAGGGTTATTTCGGCTAGGGTTAGGGTTAGGGTTATGGTTAGTTGGGTTAGGTTTATGGTTTTGGTTAGTTGGGTTAGGGTTATGGTTAGGGTTATTTTGGTAAAGGTTAGGCTTATGGTTAGTGTTAGGGCTAGTTGGTTTAGGGTTAGGGTTAGGGTTATTTGATTTAGGGTTAGGTTTAGGGTCAGGGTTAGGGGTAGGGTTAGGGTTATTTGTGCTAGGGTTAGGGTTAGGGTTAGGGTTAGGGTTAGGGTTAGGGTTACTTGGGTTAGGGTTATGGTTAGGGTTATTTTTGTAAAGGTTAGGCTTATGGTTAGTGTTAGGGCTAGTTGGTTTAGGGTTAGGGTTATTTGGTTTAGGGTTAGGTTTAGGGTCAGGGTTAGGGTTTGGGTTAGGGTTATTTGGGCTAGGGTTAGGGTTAGGGTTATGGTTAGTTGGGTTAGGTTTATGGTTTTGGTTATTTGGGTTAGGGTTATGGTTAGGGTTATTTTGGTAAAGGTTAGGCTTATGGTTAGTGTTAGGGCTAGTTGGTTTAGGGTTAGGGTTAGGGTTATTTGGTTTAGGGTTAGGTTTAGGGTCAGGGTTAGGGTTAGGGTTAGGGTTAATTGGGCTAGGGTTAGGGTTAGGGTTAGGGTTAGGATTAGTTGGGTTAGTTTTAATGTTAGGGTTATTTTGGTAAAGGTTAGGCTTATGGTTAATGTTAGGGCTAGTTGGTTTAGGGTTAGGGTTAGGGTTATTTGGTTTAGGGTTAGTTTTAGGGTCAGGGTTAGGGTTAGGGTTAGGGTTAATTGGGCTAGGGTTAGGGTTAGGGTTAGGGTTAGGGTTAGGGTGATGGTTAGTTGGGTTAGGGTTATGGTTAGGGTTATGGTTAGTTGGGTTAGGGTTATGGTTAGGGTTATTTTGGTAAAGGTTAGGCTTATGGTTAGTGTTAGGGCTAGTTGGTTTAGGGTTAGGGTTAGGGTTATTTGGTTTAGGGTTAGGTTTAGGGTCAGGGTTAGGGTTAGGGTTAGGGTTAATTGGGCTAGGGTTAGGGTTAGGGTTAGGGTTAGGGTTAGGATTAGTTGGGTTAGGTTTAAGGTTAGGGTTATTTTGGTAAAGGTTAGGCTTATGGTTAGTGTTAGGGCTAGTTGGTTTAGGGTTAGGGTTAGGGTTATTTGGTTTAGGGTTAGGTTTAGGGTCAGTGTTAGGGTTAAGGTTAGGGTTATTTCGGCTAGGGTTAGGGTTAGGGTTATGGTTAGTTGGGTTAGGTTTATGGTTTTGGTTAGTTGGGTTAGGGTTATGGTTAGGGTTATTTTGGTAAAGGTTAGGCTTATGGTTAGTGTTAGGGCTAGTTGGTTTAGGGTTAGGGTTAGGGTTATTTGATTTAGGGTTAGGTTTAGGGTCAGGGTTAGGGTTATTTGGGCTAGGGTTAGGGTTAGGGTTAGGGTTAGGGTTATGGTTAGGGTTAGTTGGGTTTGGGTTATGGTTAGGGTTATTTTGGTAAAGGTTAGGCTTAGGGTTAGTGTTAGGGCTAGTTGTTTTTGGGTTAGGGTTAGGGTTATTTGGTTTAGGTTTAGGTTTAGGGTCAGGGTTAGGGTTAGGGTTAGGGTTATTTGGGCTAGGGTTAGGGTTAGGGTTAGGGTTAGGGTTAGGGTTAGTGTTAGTTGGGTTAGGGTTAGGGTTAGGGTTAGGGTTAGGGTTAGGGTTCGCGTTAGGGTTAGGGTTATGGTTAGTTGGGTTTGGGTTATGGTTAGGGTTGTTTTGGTAAAGGTTAGGCTTACGGTTAGTGTTAGGACTAGTTGGTTTACGGTTAGGGTTTGGTTATTTGGTTTAGGGTTAGGTTTAGGGTCAGGGTTAGGGTTAGGGTTAGGGTTAGGGTTAGGGTTAGGTTTAGGGTCAGGGTTAGGGTTAGGGTTAGGGTTATTTCGGCTAGGGTTAGGGTTAGGGTTAGGGTTAGGGTTAGGTTTAGGGTTAGGGTTAGTTGGGTTAGGGTTATGGTTAGGGTTATTTTGGTAAAGGTTAGGCTTATGGTTAGTGTTAGGGCTAGTTGGTTTAGGGTTAGGGTTAGGGTTATTTGGTTTAGGGTTAGGTTTAGGGTCAGGGTTAGGGTTAGGGTTAGGGTTATTTGGGCTAGGGTTAGGGTTAGGGTTAGGGTTATGATTAGTTGGGTTAGGGTTATGGTTAGGGTTATTTTGGTAAAGGTTAGGCTTAGGGTTAGTGTTAGGGCTAGTTGGTTTAGTGTTAGGGTTAGGGTTATTTGGTTTAGGGACAGGTTTAGGGTTAGGGTTAGGGTTAGGGTTAGGGTTATTTGGGCTAGGGTTAGGGTTAGGGTTAGGGTTAGGGTTAGGGTTAGGGTTAGGGTTATGGTTACTTGGGTTAGGGTTAGGGTTAGGGTTATTTGGGCTAGGTTTAGGGTTAGGGTTAGGGTTATGGTTAGTTGGGTTAGGGTTATGGTTAGGGTTATTTTGGTAAAGGTTAGGCTTATGGTTAGTGTTAGGGCTAGTTGGTTTAGGGTTAGGGTTAGGGTTATTTGGTTTAGGGTTAGGTTTAGGGTCAGGGTTAGGGTTAGGGTTAGGGTTAATTGGGCTAGGGTTAGGGTTAGGGTTAGGGTTAGGGTTAGGGTTAGGGTTAGGATTAGTTGGGTTAGGTTTAAGGTTAGGGTTATTTTGGTAAAGGTTAGGCTTATGGTTAGTGTTAGGGCTAGTTGGTTTAGGGTTAGGGTTAGGGTTATTTGGTTTAGGGTTAGTTTTAGGGTCAGGGTTAGGGTTAGGGTTAGGGTTAATTGGGCTAGGGTTAGGGTTAGGGTTAGGGTTAGGGTTAGGGTGATGGTTAGTTGGGTTAGGGTTATGGTTAGAGTTATTTTGGTAAAGGTTAGGCTTATTGTTAGTGTTAGGGCTAGTTGGTTTAGGGTTAGGGTTAGGGTTATTTGGTTTAGGGTTAGGTTTAGGGTCAGGGTTAGGGGTAGGGTTAGGGTTATTTGGGCTAGGGTTAGGGTTAGGGTTAGGGTTAGGGTTAGGGTTAGGGTTAGGGTTAGTTGGGTTAGGGTTATGGTTAGGGTTATTTTGGTAAAGGTTAGGCTTATGGTTAGTGTTAGGGCTAGTTGGTTTAGGGTTAGGGTTATTTGGTTTAGGGTTAGGTTTAGGGTCAGGGTTAGGGTTAGGGTTAGGGTTATTTGGGCTAGGGTTAGGGTTAGGGTTAGGGTTAGGGTTAGGGTTAGGGTTAGGGTTAGGGTTATGGTTAGTTGGGTTAGGGTTATGGTTAGGGTTATTTTGGTAAAGGTTAGGCTTATGGTTAGTGTTAGGGCTAGTTGGTTTAGGGTTAGGGTTAGGGTTATTTGGTTCAGGGTTAGGTATAGGGTCAGGGTTAGGTTTAGGGTTAGGGTTATTTGGGCTAGGGTTAGGGTTAGGGTTAGGGTTAGGGTTATGGTTAGTTGGGTTAGGGTTAGGGTTAGGGTTATGGTTAGTTGGGTTAGGGTTATGGTTAGGGTTATTTTGGTAAAGGTTAGGCTTATGGTTAGTGTTAGGGCTAGTTGGTTTATGGTTAGGGTTAGGGTTATTTGGTTTAGGGTTAGGTTTAGGGTCAGGGTTAGGGTTAGGGTTAGGGTTAATTGGGCTAGGGTTAGGGTTAGGGTTAGGGTTAGGGTTAGGATTAGTTGGGTTAGGTTTATGGTTTTGGTTAGTTGGGTTAGGGTTATGGTTAGGGTTATTTTGGTAAAGGTTAGGCTTATGGTTAGTGTTAGGGCTAGTTGGTTTAGGGTTAGGGTTAGGGTTATTTGATTTAGGGTTAGGTTTAGGGTCAGGGTTAGGGTTATTTGGGCTAGGGTTAGGGTTAGGGTTAGGGTTAGGGTTATGGTTAGGGTTAGTTGGGTTTGGGTTATGGTTAGGGTTATTTTGGTAAAGGTTAGGCTTAGGGTTAGTGTTAGGGCTAGTTGTTTTTGGGTTAGGGTTAGGGTTATTTGGTTTAGGGTTAGGTTTAGGGTCAGGGTTAGGGTTAGGGTTAGGGTTATTTGGGCTAGGGTTAGGGTTAGGGTTAGGGTTAGGGTTAGGGTTAGGGTTAGGGTTAGGGTTAGGGTTAGGGTTAGGGTTATGGTTAGTTGGGTTAGGGTTATGGTTAGGGTTATTTTGGTAAAGGTTAGGCTTATGGTTAGTGTTAGGGCTAGTTGGTTTAGGGTTAGGGTTAGGGTTATTTGGTTTAGGGTTAGGTTTAGGGTCAGGGTTAGGGTTAGGGTTAGGGTTAATTGGGCTAGGGTTAGGGTTAGGGTTAGGGTTAGGGTGATGGTTAGTTGGGTTAGGGTTATGGTTAGGGTTATGGTTAGTTGGGTTAGGGTTATGGTTAGGGTTATTTTGGTAAAGGTTAGGCCTATGGTTAGTGTTAGGGCTAGTTGGTTTAGGGTTAGGGTTAGGGTTATTTGGTTTAGGGTTAGGTTTAGGGTCAGGGTCAGGGTTAGGGTTAGGGTTAATTGGGCTAGGGTTAGGGTTAGGGTTA
>NC_142256.1:4137803-4140303 GCF_052056855.1 Sturnus vulgaris
GGTTAGGGTTAGGGTTATTTGGTTTAGGGTTAGGTTTAGGGTCAGGGTTAGGGTTAGGGTTAGGGTTATTTGGGCTAGGGTTAGGGTTAGGGTTAGGGTTAGGGTTAGGGTTAGGATTAGTTGTGTTAGGGTTAAGGTTAGGGTTATTTTGGTAAAGGTTAGGCTTATGGTTAGTGTTAGGGCTAGTTGGTTTAGGGTTAGGGTTAGGGTTATTTTGTTTAGGGTTAGGTTTAGGATCAGGGTCAGGGTTAGGGTTATTTGGGCTAGGGTTAGCGTTAGGGTTATTGTTAGTTGGGTTAGGTTTATGATTTTGGTTAGTTGGGTTAGGGTTATGGTTAGGGTTATTTTGGTAAAGGTTAGGCTTATGGTTAGTGTTAGGGCTAGTTGGTTTAGGGTTAGGGTTAGGGTTATTTGGTTTAGGGTTAGGTTTAGGGTCAGGGTTAGGGTTAGGGTTAGGGTTATTTGGGCTAGGGTTAGGGTTAGGGTTAGGGTTAGGGTTATGGTTAGTTGGGTTAGGGTTATGGTTAGGGTTATTTTGGTAAAGGTTAGGCTTATGGTTAGTGTTAGGGCTAGTTGGTTTAGGGTTAGGGTTAGGGTTATTTGGTTTAGGGTTAGGTTTAGGGTCAGGGTTAGGGTTAGGGTTAGGGTTATTTGGGCTAGGGTTAGGGTTAGGGTTAGGGTTAGGGTTAGTGTTATGGTTAGTTGGGTTAGGGTTATGGTTAGGGTTATTTTGGTAAAGGTTAGGCTTATGGTTAGTGTTAGGGCTAGTTGGTTTAGGGTTAGGGTTAGGGTTATTTGGTTTAGGGTTAGGTTTAGGGTCAGGGTTAGGGTTAGGGTTAGGGTTATTTGGGCTAGGGTTAGGGTTAGGGTTATGGTTAGTTGGGTTAGGTTTATGGTTTTGGTTAGTTGGGTTAGGGTTATGGTTAGGGTTATTTTGGTAAAGGTTAGGCTTATGGTTAGTGTTAGGGCTAGTTGGTTTAGGGTTAGGGTTAGGGTTATTTGGTTTAGGGTTAGGTTTAGGGTCAGGGTTAGGGTTAGGGTTAGGGTTATTTGGGCTAGGGTTAGGGTTAGGGTTAGGGTTAGGGTTAGTTGGGTTAGGGTTATGGTTAGGGTTATTTTGGTAAAGGTTAGGTTTATGGTTAGTGTTAGGGCTAGTTGGTTTAGGGTTAGGGTTAGGGTTATTTGGTTTAGGGTTAGGTTTAGGGTCAGGGTTAGGGTTAGGGTTAGGGTTATTTGGGCTAGGGTTAGGGTTAGGGTTAGGGGTTAGGGTTAGGGTTAGGGTTAGGGTTATGGTTAGTTGGGTTAGGGTTATGGTTAGAGTTATTTTGGTAAAGGTTAGGCTTATGGTTAGTGTTAGGGCTAGTTGGTTTAGGGTTAGGGTTAGGGTTATTTGGTTTAGGGTTAGGTTTAGGGTCAGGGTTAGGGGTAGGGTAAGGGTTATTTGGGCTAGGGTTAGGGTTAGGGTTAGGGTTAGGGTTAGTTGGGTTAGGGTTATGGTTAGGGTTATTTTGGTAAAGGTTAGGCTTATGGTTAGTGTTAGGGCTAGTTGGTTTAGGGTTAGGGTTAGGGTTATTTGGTTTAGGGTTAGTTTTAGGGTCAGGGTTAGGGTTAGGGTTAGGGTTATTTGGGCTAGGGTTAGGGTTAGGGTTAGGGTTAGGGTTAGGGTTAGGGTTATGGTTAGTTGGGTTAGGGTTATGGTTAGGGTTATTTTGGTAAAGGTTAGGCTTATGGTTAGTGTTAGGGCTAGTTGGTTTAGGGTTAGGGTTAGGGTTATTTGGTTCAGGGTTAGGTATAGGGTCAGGGTTAGGTTTAGGGTTAGGGTTATTTGGGCTAGGGTTAGGGTTAGGGTTAGGGTTAGGGTTAGGGTTAGGGTTAGGGTTAGTTGGGTTAGGGTTATGGTTAGGGTTATGGTTAGTTGGGTTAGGGTTATGGTTAGGGTTATTTTGGTAAAGGTTAGGCTTATGGTTAGTGTTAGGGCTAGTTGGTTTAGGGTTAGGGTTAGGGTTATTTGGTTTAGGGTTAGGTTTAGGGTCAGGGTTAGGGTTAGGGTTAGGGTTAATTGGGCTAGGGTTAGGGTTAGGGTTAGGGTTAGGGTTATGGTTAGTTGGGTTAGGTTTAAGGTTAGGGTTATTTTGGTAAAGGTTAGGCTTATGGTTAGTGTTAGGGCTAGTTGGTTTAGGGTTAGGGTTAGGGTTATTTGGTTTAGGGTTAGGTTTAGGGTCAGGGTTAGGGTTAGGGTTAGGGTTATTTGGGCTAGGGTTAGGGTTAGGGTTAGGGTTAGGATTAGGATTAGGTGGGTTAGGTTTAAGGTTAGGGTTATTTTGGTAAAGGTTAGGCTTATGGTTAGTGTTAGGGCTAGTTGGTTTAGGGTTAGGGTTAGGGTTATTTGGTTTAGGGTTAGGTTTAGGGTCAGGGTTAGGGTTAGGGTTAGGGTTATTTGGGCTAGGGTTAGGGTTAGGGTTATGGTTAGTTGGGTTAGGTTTATGGTTTTGGTTAGTTG
>NC_142256.1:4150303-4152803 GCF_052056855.1 Sturnus vulgaris
GGTTAGGTTTAGGGTCAGGGTTAGGGTTAGGGTTAGGGTTATTTGGGCTAGGGTTAGGGGTAGGGTTAGGGTTAGGGTTAGTTGGGTTAGGGTTATGGTTAGGGTTATTTTGGTAAAGGTTAGGCTTAGGGTTAGTGTTAGGGCTAGTTGGTTTAGGGTTAGGGTTAGGGTTATTTGGTTTAGGGTTAGGTTTAGTGTCAGGGTTAGGGTTAGGGTTAGGGTTATTTGGGCTAGGGTTAGGGTTAGGGTTAAGGTTAGGGTTCGTTGGGTTAGGGTTATGGTTAGGGTTATTTTGGTAAAGGTTAGGCTTAGGGTTAGTGTTAGGGCTAGTTGGTTTAGGGTTAGGGTTAGGGTTATTTGGTTTAGGGTTAAGTTTAGGGTCAGGGTTAGGGTTAGGGTTAGGGTTAGGATTAGTTGGGTTAGGGTTAAGGTTAGGGTTATTTTGGTAAAGGTTAGGCTTATGGTTAGTGTTAGGGCTAGTTGGTTTAGGGTTAGGGTTAGGGTTATTTGGTTTAGGGTTAGGTTTAGGGTCAGGGTTAGGGTTAGGGTTAGGGTTATTTGGGCTAGGGTTAGGGTTAGGGTTAGGGTTAGGGTTAGGGTTAGGGTTAGGGTTAGTTGGGTTAGGGTTATGGTTTTGGTTAGTTGGGTTAGGGTTATGGTTAGGGTTATTTTGGTAAAGGTTAGGCTTATGGTTAGTGTTAGGGCTAGTTGGTTTAGGGTTAGGGTTAGGGTTATTTGGTTTAGGGTTATGTTTAGGGTCAGGGTTAGGGTTAGGGTTAGGGTTATTTGGGCTAGGGTTAGGGTTAGGGTTAGGGTTAGGGTTAGTTGGGTTAGGGTTATGGTTAGGGTTATTTTGGTAAAGGTTAGGCTTATGGTTAGTGTTAGAGCTAGTTGGTTTAGGGTTAGGGTTAGGGTTATTTTGGTAAAGGTTAGGCTTATGGTTAGTGTTAGAGCTAGTTGGTTTAGGGTTAGGGTTAGGGTTATTTGGTTTAGGGTTAGGTTTAGTGTCAGGGTTAGGGTTAGGGTTATTTGGGCTAGGGTTAGGGTTAGGGTTAGGGATAGGGTTAGTTGGGTTAGGGTTATGGTTAGGGTTATTTTGGTAAAGGTTAGGCTTATGGTTAATGTTAGGGCTAGTTGGTTTAGGGTTAGGGTTAGGGTTATTTGGTTTAGGGTTAGGTTTAGGGTCAGGGTTAGGGTTAGGGTTAGGGTTAGGATTAGTTGGGTTAGGGTTAAGGTTAGGGTTATTTTGGTAAAGGTTAGGCTTATGGTTAGTGTTAGGGCTAGTTGGTTTAGGGTTAGGGTTAGGGTTATTTGGTTTAGGGTTAGGTTTAGGGTCAGGGTTAGGGTTAGGGTTATTTGGTTTAGGGTTAGGGTTAGTGTTATGGTTAGTTGGGTTAGATTTATGGTTTTGGTTAGTTGGGTTAGGGTTATGGTTAGGGTTATTTTGGTAAAGGTTAGGCTTATGGTTAGTGTTAGGGCTAGTTGGTTTAGGGTTAGGGTTAGGGTTATTTGGTTTAGGGTTAGGTTTAGGGTCAGGGTTAGGGTTAGGGTTAGGGTTATTTGGGCTAGGGTTAGGGTCAGGGTTAGGGTTAGGGTTAGGGTTAGGGTTAGGGTTAGGGTTAGGGTTATGGTTAGTTGGGTTAGGGTTATGGTTAGGGTTATTTTGGTAAAGGTTAGGCTTATGGTTAGTGTTAGGGCTAGTTGGTTTAGGGTTAGGGTTAGGGTTATTTGGTTTAGGGTTAGGTTTAGGGTCAGGGTTAGGGTTAGGGTTAGGGTTATTTGGGCTAGGGTTAGGGTTAGGGTTAGGGTTAGGGTTAGTTGGGTTAGGGTTATGGCTAGGGTAATTTTGGTAAAGGTTAGGCTTAGGGTTAGTGTTAGGGCTAGTTGGTTTAGGGTTAGGGTTAGGGTTATTTGGTTTAGGGTTAGGTTTAGGGTCAGGGTTAGGGTTAGGGTTAGGGTTATTTGGGCTAGGGTTAGGGTTAGGGTTAGGGTTAGGGTTAGTTGGGTTAGGGTTATGGTTAGGGTTATTTTGGTAAAGGTTAGGCTTATGGTTAGTGTTAGGGCTAGTTGGTTTAGGGTTAGGGTTAGGGTTATTTGGTTTAGGGTTAGGTTTAGGGTCAGGGTTAGGGTTAGGGTTAGGGTTATTTGGGCTAGGGTTTGGGTTAGGGTTAGGGTTAGGGTTAGGGTTATGGTCAGTTGGGTTAGGGTTATGGTTAGGGTTATTTTGGTAAAGGTTAGGCTTATGGTTAGTGTTAGGGCTAGTTGGTTTAGGGTTAGGGTTAGGGTTATTTGGTTTAGGGTTAGGTTTAGGGTCAGGGTTAGGGTTAGGGTTATTTGGGCTAGGGTTAGGGTTAGGGTTAGGGTTAGGGTTAGGGTTAGGGTTAGGGTTAGGGTCATGGTTCGTTGGGTTTGGGTTATGGTTAGGGTTATTTTGGTAAAGGTTAGGATTATGGTTAGTGTTAGGGCTAGTTGGTTTAGGGTTATGGTTAGGGTTATTTGG
>NC_142256.1:4155303-4160303 GCF_052056855.1 Sturnus vulgaris
GTTAGGGTTAGGGTTATTTGGGCTAGGGTTAGGGTTAGGGTTAGGGTTAGGGTTAGGGTTAGGGTTAGGGTTAGTTGGGTTAGGGTTATGGTTAGGGTTATTTTGGTAAAGGTTAGGCTTATGGTTAGTGTTAGGGCTAGTAGGTTTAGGGTTAGGGTTATGGTTATTTGGTTTAGGGTTAGGTTTAGGGTCAGGGTTAGGGTTAGGGTTAGGGTAAGGGTTATGGTTAGTTGGGTTAGGGTTATGGTTAGGGTTATTTTGGTAATGGTTAGGCTTAGGGTTAGTGTTAGGGCTAGTTGGTTTAGGGTTAGGGTTAGGGTTATTTGGTTTAAAGTTAGGTTTAGGGTCAGGGTTAGGGTTAGGGTTAGGGTTATTTGGGCTAGGGTTAGGGTTAGGGTTAGGGTTAGGGTTAGGGTTAGGGTTAGGGTTAGTTGGGTTAGGGTTAGGGTTAGGGTTAGGGTTAGGGTTAGGGTTAGGGTTAGGGTTAGGATTAGTTGGGTTAGGGTTAAGATTAGGGTTATTTTGGTAAAGGTTAGGCTCATGGTTAGTGTTAGGGCTAGTTGGTTTAGGGTTAGGGTTAGGGTCATTTGGTTTAGGGTTAGGTTTAGGGTCAGGGTTAGGGTTAGGGTTATTTGGGCTAGGGTTAGGGTTAGGGTTAGGGTTGGGGTTAGTTGGGTTAGGGTCACGGTTAGGATTATTTTGGTAAAGGTTAGGCTTATGGTTAGTGTTAGGGCTAGTTGGTTTAGGGTTAGGGTTAGGGTTATTTGGTTTAGGGTTAGATTTAGGGTCAGGGTTAGGGTTAGGGTTAGGGTTATTTGGGCTAGGGTTAGGGTTAGGGTTAGGGTTAGGGTTATGGTTAGTTGGGTTAGGGTTATGGTTAGGGTTATTTTGGTAAAGGATAGGCTTATGGTTAGTGTTAGGGCTAGTTGGTTTAGGGTTAGGGTTAGGGTTATTTGGTTTAGGGTTAGGTTTAGGGTCATGGTTAGTGTTAGGGTTAGGGTTATTTGGGCTAGGGTTAGGGTTAGGGTTAGGGTTAGGGTTAGTGTTAGTTGGGTTAGGGTTATCGTTAGGGTTATTTTGGTAATGATTAGGCTTAGAGTTAGTGTTAGGGCTAGTTGGTTTAGGGTTAGGGTTAGGGTTATTTGGTTTAGGGTTAGGTTTAGGGTCAGGGTTGGGGTTAGGGTTAGGGTTATTTGGGCTAGGGTTAGGGTTAGGGTTAGGGTTAGGGTTAGGGTTAGGGTTAGTGTTAGTTGGGATAGGGTTATCGTTAGGGTTATTTTGGTAATGATTAGGTTTAGGGTTAGTGTTAGGGCTAGTTGGTTTAGGGTTAGGGTTAGGGTTATTTGGGCTAGGGTTAGGGTTAGGGTTAGGGTTAGGGTTAGTTGGGTTAGGGTTATGGTTAGGGTTATTTTGGTAAAGGTTAGGCTTATGGTTAGTGTTAGGGCTAGTTGGTTTAGGGTTAGGATTAGGGTTATTTGGTTTAGGGTTAGGTTTAGGGTCAGGGTTAGGGTTAGGGTTAGGGTTATTTGGGCTAGGGTTAGGGTTAGGGTTAGGGTTAGGGTTAGGGTTAGGGTTAGGGTTAGGGTTAGGGTTAGGGTTAGGGTTAGGGTTATGGTTAGTTGGGTTAGGGTTATGGTTAGGGTTATTTTGGTAAAGGTTAGGCTTATGGTTAGTGTTAGGGCTAGTTGGTTTAGGGTTAGGGTTAGGGTTATTTGGTTTAGGGTTAGGTTTAGGGTCAGGGTTAGGGTTAGGGTTAGGGTTATTTGGGCTAGGGTTAGGGTTAGGGTTAGGGTTAGGGTTAGGGTTAGGGTTATGGTTAGTTGGGTTAGGGTTATGGTTAGGGTTATTTTGGTAAAGGTTAGGCTTATGGTTAGTGTTAGGGCTAGTTGGTTTAGGGTTAGGGTTAGGGTTATTTGGTTTAGGGTTAGGTTTAGGGTCAGGGTCAGGGTTAGGGTTAGGGTTAGGGTTATTTGGGCTAGGGTTAGGGTTAGGGTTAGGGTTAGGGTTAGTTGGGTTAGGGTTATGGTTAGGGTTATTTTGGTAAAGGATAGGCTTATGGTTAGTGTTAGGGCTAGTTGGTTTAGGGTTAGGGTAAGGGTTATTTGGTTTAGGGTTAGGGTTAGGGTTAGGGTTAGGGTTAGGGTTAGGGTTAGTTGGGTTAGGGTTATGTTTAGGGTTATTTTGGTAAAGGTTAGGCTTAGGGTTAGTGTTAGGGCTAGTTGGTTTAGGGTTAGGGTTAGGGTTATTTGGTTTAGGGTTAGGTTTAGGGTCAGGGTTAGGGTTAGGGTTAGGGTTATTTGGGCTAGGGTTAGGGTTAGGGTTAGGGTTAGGGTTAGGGTTATGGTTAGTTGGGTTTGGGTTATGGTTAGGGTTAGGGTTAGGGTTAGGGTTATTTGGGCTAGGGTTAGGGTTAGGTTTAGGCTTAGGGTTATGGTTAGTTGGGTTAGGGTTTTGGTTAGGGTTATTTTGGTAAAGGATAGGCTTATGGTTAGTGTTAGGGCTAGTTGGTTTAGGGTTAGGGTTAGGGTTATTTGGTTTAGGGTTAGGTTTAGGGTCATGGTTAGTGTTAGGGTTAGGGTTATTTGGGCTAGGGTTAGGGTTAGGGTTAGGGTTAGGGTTAGTGTTAGTTGGGATAGGGTTATCGTTAGGGTTATTTTGGTAATGATTAGGCTTAGGGTTAGTGTTAGGGCTAGTTGGTTTAGGGTTAGGGTTAGGGTTATTTGGTTTAGGGTTAGGTTTAGGGTCAGGGTTAGGGTTAGGTTTAGGGTTATTTGGGCTAGGGTTAGGGTTAGGGTTAGGGTTAGGGTTAGGGTTAGTTGGGTTAGGGTTATGGTTAGGGTTATTTTGGTAAAGGTTAGGATTATGGTTAGTGTTAGGGCTAGTTGGTTTAGGGTTAGGGTTAGGGTTATTTGGTTTAGGGTTAGGTTTAGGGTCAGGGTTAGGGTTAGGGTTAGGGTTATTTGGGCTAGGGTTAGGGTTAGGGTTAGGGTTAGGGTTAGGGTTAGGGTTAGGGTTAGCGTTAGGGTTAGGGTTAGGGTTAGGGTTAGGGTTAGTTGGGTTAGGTTTATGGTTAGGGTTATTTTGGTAAAGGTTAGGCTTATGGTTAGTGTTAGGGCTAGTTGGTTTAGGGTTAGGGTTAGGGTTATTTGGTTTAGGGTTAGGTTTAGAGTCAGGGTTAGGGTTAGGGTTAGGGTTATTTGGGCTAGGGTTAGGGTTAGGGTTAGGGTTAGGGTTAGGTTAGGGTTAGGGTTAGGGTTAGGGTTATGTTTAGTTGGGTTAGGGTTATGGTTAGAGTTATTTTGGTAAAGGTTAGGCTTATGGTTAGTGTTAGGGCTAGTTGGTTTAGGGTTAGGGTTAGGGTTATTTGGTTTAGGGTTAGGTTTAGGGTCAGGGTTAGGGTTAGGGTTATTTGGGCTAGGGTTAGGGTTAGGGTTATGGTTAGTTGGGTTAGGGTTATGGTTTTGGTTAGTTGGGTTTGGGTTATGGTTAGGGTTATTTTGGTAAAGGTTAGGCTTATGGTTAGTGTTAGGGCTAGTTGGTTTAGGGTTAGGGTTATGTTTATTTGGTTTAGGGTTAGGTTTAGGGTCAGGGTTAGGGTTAGGGTTAGGGTTATTTGGGCTAGGGTTAGGGTTAGGGTTAGGGTTAGGTTTAGGGTTATGGTTAGTTGGGTTAGGGTTATGGTTAGGGTTATTTTGGTAAAGGTTAGGCTTATGGTTAGTGTTAGGGCTAGTTGGTTTAGGGTTAGGGTTAGGGTTATTTGGTTTAGGGTTAGGTTTAGGGTCAGGGTTAGGGTTAGGGTTAGGGTTATTTGGGCTAGGGTTAGGGTTAGGGTTAGGGTTAGTGTTAGTTGGGTTAGGGTTATGGTTAGGGTTATTTTGGTAAAGGTTAGGCTTATGGTTAGTGTTAGGGCTAGTTGGTTTAGGGTTAGGGTTAGGGTTATTTGGTTTAGGGTTAGGTTTAGGGTCAGGGTTAGGGTTAGGGTTAGGGTTATTTGGGCTAGGGTTAGGGTTAGGGTTAGGGTTAGGGTTAGGGTTAGGGTTAGGGTTAGGGTTAGGGTTATGGTTAGTTGGGTTAGGTTTATGGTTAGGGTTATTTTGGTAAAGGTTAGGCTTATGGTTAGTGTTAGGGCTAGTTGGTTTAGGGTTAGGGTTATGGTTATTTGGTTTAGGGTTAGGTTTAGGGTCAGGGTTAGGGTTAGGGTTAGGGTTATTTGGGCTAGGGTTAGGGTTAGGGTTAGGGTTATGGTTAGTTGGGTTAGGGTTATGGTTAGGGTTATTTTGGTAAAGGATAGGCTTATGGTTAGTGTTAGGGCTAGTTGGTTTAGGGTTAGGGTTAGGGTTATTTGGTTTAGGGTTAGGTTTAGGGTCATGGTTAGTGTTAGGGTTAGGGTTATTTGGGCTAGGGTTAGGGTTAGGGTTAGGTTTATGGTTATTGTTATTTGGGATAGGGTTATCGTTAGGGTTATTTTGGTAATGATTAGGCTTAGGGTTAGTGTTAGGGCTAGTTGGTTTAGGGTTAGGGTTAGGGTTATTTGGTTTAGGGTCAGTGTTAGGGTTAGGGTTAGGGTTATTTGGGCTAGGGTTAGGGTTAGGGTTAAGGTTAGGGTTAGGATTAGGGTTAGGGTTAGGGTTAGGGTTAGGGTTAGTTGGGTTAGGGTTATGGTTAGGGTTATTTTGGTAAAGGTTAGGCTTATGGTTAGTGTTAGGGCTAGTTGGTTTAGGGTTAGGGTTAGGGTTATTTGGTTTAGGGTTAGGTTTAGGGTCAGGGTTAGGGTTAGGTTTAGGGTCAGGGTTAGGGTTAGGGTTAGGGTTATTTGGGCTATGGTTAGGGTTAGGGTTAGGGTTAGGGTTAGGGTTAGGGTTAGGGTTATGGTTAGTTGGGTTAGGGTTATGGTTAGTGTTAGGGCTAGTTGGTTTAGGGTTAGGGTTAGGGTTATTTGGTTTAGGGTTAGGTTTAGGGTCAGGGTTAGGGTTAGGGTTATTTGGGCTAGGGTTAGGGTT
>NC_142256.1:4162803-4172803 GCF_052056855.1 Sturnus vulgaris
TTAGGGTTAGGGTTAGGGTTATTTGGTTTAGGGTTAGGTTTAGGGTCAGGGTTAGGGTTAGGGTTAGGGTTATTTGGGCTAGGGCTAGGGTTAGGGTTAGGGTTAGGGTTAGGGTTAGGGTTAGTTGGGTTAGGGTTATGGTTAGGGTTATTTTGGTAAAGGTTAGGCTTATGGTTAGTGTTAGGGCTAGTTGGTTTAGGGTTAGGGTTAGGGTTATTTGGTTTAGGGTTAGGTTTAGGGTCAGGGTTAGGTTTAGGGTTAGGGTTATTTGGGCTAGGTTTAGGGTTAGGGTTAGGGTTAGGGTTAGGGTTAGGGTTAGGGTTAGGGTTAGGGTTAGTTGGGTTAGGGTTATGGTTAGTGTTATTTTGGTAAAGGTTAGGCTTAGGGTTAGTGTTAGGGCTAGTTGGTTTAGGGTTAGGGTTAGGGTTATTTGGTTAAGGGTTAGGTTTAGGGTCAGGGTTAGGGTTAGGGTTAGGGTTATTTGGGCTAGGGTTAGGGTTAGGGTTAGGGTTAGGGTTATGGTTAGTTGGGTTAGGATTATGGTTAGGGTTATTTTGGTAATGGTTAGGCTTATGGTTAGTGTTAGGGCTAGTTGGATAAGGGTTAGGATTAGGGTTATTTGGTTTAGGGTTAGGTTTAGGGTCAGGGTTAGGTTTAGGGTTAGGGTTATTTGGGCTAGGGTTAGGGTTAGGGTTAGGGTTAGGGTTAGGGTTAGGGTTAGGGTTAGGGTTAGTTGGGTTAGGGTTATGTTTAGGGTTATTTTGGTAAAGGTTAGGCATAGGGTTAGTGTTAGGGCTAGTTGGTTTAGGGTTAGGGTTAGGGTTATATGGTTAAGGGTTAGGTTTAGGGTCAGGGTTAGGGTTAGGGTTAGGGTTATTTGGACTAGGGTTAGGGTTAGGGTTAGGGTTAGGGTATTGGTTAGTTGGGTTTGGGTTATGGTTAGTGTTATTTTGGTAAAGGTTAGGCTTATGGTTAGTGTTAGGGCTAGTTGGTTTAGGGTTAGGGTTAGGGTTATTTGGTTTAGGGTTAGGTTTAGGGTCAGGGTTAGGGTTAGGGTTAGGGTTATTTGGGCTAGGGTTAGGTTTAGGGTTAGGGTTAGGGTTAGGGTTATGGTTAGTTGGGTTTGGGTTATGGTTAGTTGGGTTAGGGTTATGGTTAGGGTTATTTTGGTAAAGGTTAGGCTTATGGTTAGTGTTAGGGCTAGTTGGTTTAGGGTTAGGGTTAGGGTTATTTGGTTTAGGGTTAGGTTTAGGGTCAGGGTTAGGTTTAGGGTTAGGGTTATTTGGGCTAGGTTTAGGGTTAGGGTTAGGGTTAGGGTTAGGGTTAGGGTTATGGTTAGTTGGGTTAGTGTCCTAGGGTGATGTTATGGTGTTTCTATCTCCAATCGTGTGTCCTGATTATGTTTGGTATTATGTCCTGTGCTTCCAGGACTGAGTCTGAGAGTGAAGCTTTGTTTTGTCTTATTATCAGCCGGCTCACCTCCCCCATGGTCTATGTTTAGGAGAGGTTTTAGCTCGGCTTGCTTGCTTGCCTGCTTGCTTGCTTGCTTGCTTGCTTGCTTGCTTGCTTGCTTGCCTGCTTGCTCGCTTCTGCCTTTTTCTTTCCTTCGCTTTGCCCTTGCTTTTGCTTATTAGTTAGTTCAGCTAGGCAGTCCAACTTTTTCCCTGGACTGTTTTCTCTTCCACCCCGTCCCCTCCCTCTCCTGGATACCATCTGAACGGACGGGGACCTGGGAACCCCAAGAAACACCGGGAGGCTACACTTTGTCACCTGCAGCAGTCATCCCCAGCGCCAGAGACTGATAACTGAGCGACCACTCGCCAGAGAGACTGAGTTTGTCATCCCTTCAGAACGGTGAAAGAGTTTTTTTTGTCAGCTGGTGTTGTCTTTTTTCCCTGTGCTGGGGAGTGTCTTGCTTGTTAAATAAACAGGTTTTTTTCCCACTCTTCTCCGAGGAAATTCTTCCCGAACCCGGTGGGGTGGGGGGGGAGGAGTCGTGGGGTTTGCTGTCTGGGGGCTCCTTCTGGAGGTTTTCCCCCAAATTTGCCCAAAACCAGGACAAATAAATTGGCGCCCAACGTGGGGCTCGAGAAAGTGGGAAAAAACCCTGTTCTAATAATAATAATTTGGTTCAAATTCTTTTGTGTTGATATAGAGCAGTTATTGGCTATGTTGTTGGAATTCATGTCTTTTGGGGTGGAGGCCTGCATGGGATTCTGGTCCCTAGGGTTTTTTGAAGTCCTAATACCTTTGTGGTCCCTGGGTTTATTTGCTTATCCAGAAATAGCTCCGGTATTGTCCCTAATGCGTAGTTTCTGTAGCAGAGGGGCATTGACCAAAATATCCATCGGGCTGGGCTTGGTTTTAATGGCCTGCAGGAGATTTATAAAGGTGCTGGAATCTGTTCCAGGAATGTATGGTTCTTGGTTGTGGTTGTGCACTCAGTTTGTTAGAGGAGAAGCAGGGGATGAGGCTTTTCAGCCTTTGTTCTCCTTCTTCTCCTCTGAATTTGTTACATCCTTATTAGAGAATGTTCAGTTCCCCCTGAGTGTTAAAGAGACCATCTTTCTGGTGTTTAATATAGTAAGCTTTCTCTATACAGTCTGCAGTTTCTCTAGAATGAGAGCTGAGATTTCTAGAGGGGCTGAGACCCCTGACCCCAGAGTAGAGCCAGGCGTGAGGAATCCTGAATGGTGTGGGAAATGGGAGGATATGGGCCAAATCTTAAAGGAATTTTCTGACCCTACATCCTGGGATTTTCCATGTGAACAAATTCAGAACCCAGCTGAGGTAGCAAAGTACCTGAAAGAGAAGTGCCATGGTAATTCTAAGGAGAAGAAGATCATTGCAGTGAGCTGGGCCCTGGCATATGCTTACCGTACCCTGCTAGATACTGTAGGGCAGCAGACAGAGGAAGGGGGACAGGCAGATAAATCAGCCACTATCCCAGTCACTCAGGCTGCAGCCAACACCCCAGGCTCGAGGCCAACAACTACACCAGACAGGGAGCCTAAGCCAGCAGCTAAACCTGTCAGTAAGCCTCAACCAATGGCTGTTGCTACCAGCACGAGAAGTGGAAAGTGCACAGACAAGACTGATCGACCAGTGGATGATGATGATGATGATGATGCAGGAGAAGGACCCTCGACGCCTCCTGACATAAAACCAGGAGTCAAAGCAACTGGTAAAAGATCAGAGGCCAATATTGAGTCTTTTTCCCTAAAGGACCTCCGTGGCCTAAGAAAGGATTACACCCGACGACCTGATGAGTCTATAATTAGTTGGTTGGTCCGTCTTTGGGATGCTGCAGGCGAGGCTACAATTCTGGATGGCACTGAAGCCAGGCATTTGGGATCCCTGTCACATGATCCTGTCATCGACCAAGGAATGATGAGAGGGCCTAACCCTCACAGCCTCTGGGCACGGGTCCTGGACAGTGTAGCACAAAGATACCTGTGTGCAGATGATCTTTATATGCAGCAGACCCACTGGAAGACGATAGAACAAGGGATCCAACGCCTGAGAGAAATGGCAGTGGCAGAGATTATCTTCTCAGATGACATAACAACTAGGAATCCGGACTTGGTACCATGTACATCTGTGATGTGGCGAAAACTTGTACGACTTGGGCCCCATGAATACGCTTCTGCTTTAGCAATAATGAAGCGGGACGAGAGGGATGAGACCGTGCTTGATATGGCAAAGAAGCTCCGAGCATATGCAGATGCTGTGCATGGCCCAACACATGCCAGAATTGCAGCTGTGGAAACACGTCTGCAGAAATTAGAAGACAAGATAGAGGAGAATCATAAAAGACTCAGGGAGGAGATTAAAGAGGACCTTCTCCAAATCTCAGCAGTACAAATTAGAGGCCCTGGTATCCAACGCAGACGTTCCCCTGATGGGGAGAGGAGGTACACCCCACGAGCTGAGCTGTGGTTCTTCCTACGTGATTGCGGAGAAAACATGAGGAGATGGGATGGAAAATCTACTGCTGCTCTGGCACAACGGGTGCGTGAATTGAAGGAAGGCAAGACCCAAAGAGGAAGTTCCACCAAAAGGAGAGCAGCTCCAGTTGCCCGTAGCCAAGCTGCCAAGTATGATGATGATGATATATCTGATCCCCTTGAAGGAACCTCTAAGACATATGCCCAAGGAAAGAAGGATAAACAGGCTTAGAGGGGCCCTGCCTCTAGCCAGGGAGAGGCGAGGGAAAATCGTGTCTTCTGGACTGTGTGGATTCGTTGGCCTGGCACATCGGAACCACAAAAGTATAAAGCTTTGGTTGATACTGGTGCCCAATGCACATTAGTCCCATCAAGATATGTGGGGGCAGAATCTGTTTCTATTGCTGGTGTGACAGGTGGATCACAGGACTTTACCTTGGTGGAAGCTGATGTGAGCTTGACTGGACATGAATGGAAAAAACATCCTATTGTGACTGGCCCAGAGGCCCCATGCATTTTGGGCATAGATTACCTCCGAAGGGGGTATTTTAAAGATCCAAAAGGATTCAGGTGGGCATTTGGGATAGCAGCTGTGGTGACAGAGGGCATCCAGCAATTGAACACCTTGTCTGGACTGTCTGAGAATCCAAGTACTGTAGGACTTCTGAAAGGAGAAGAGCAAAAGGTACCAATTGCCACTTCCATAGTGCATCGCCGACAATACAGAACAACTCGAGATGCTGTGGTTCCCATCCATAAAATGATCCGTGAGCTGGAGAGCCAAGGGGTGGTCAGCAAAACCCACTCACCCTTCAACAGCCCCATCTGGCCTGTACGTAAATCGGAAGGAGAATGGAGACTGACCGTAGACTATCGTGCATTGAATGAGGTGACTCCACCACTGAGCGCTGCCGTGCCGGACATGCTGGAACTGCAGTACGAGCTGGAGTCCAAGGAAGCAAAGTGGTACGCCACTATCGATATCGCCAATGCATTTTTCTCCATTCCTCTGGCAGCAGAGTGCAGGCCTCAGTTCGCTTTCACATGGAGGGGAGTGCAGTACACCTGGAATCGACTGCCCCAGGGGTGGAAGCACAGTCCTACTATCTGCCATGGACTGATCCAGACTACACTAGAAAAAGGTGAGGCTCCAGAACATTTACAATATATTGATGATATCATTGTGTGGGGGAACACAGCAGCAGAAGTGTTCAAGAAAGGAGAGAGAATCATCCAAATCCTCCTGGAAGCCGGCTTCGCCATCAAGAAGAGTAAAGTTAAGGGACCTGCTCGAGAGATCCAGTTCCTGGGAGTGAAGTGGCAAGATGGACGGCGTCAGATTCCTACTGATGTCATCAACAAAATCACAGCTATGTCCCCACCAACCAACAAGAAGGAGACACAAGCTTTCTTAGGCGCCATAGGTTTTTGGAGGATGCACATTCCTGAGTACAGTCAGATCGTGAGCCCTCTTTACCTGGTCACCCGCAAGAAGAACGATTTCCATTGGGGCCCTGAGCAGCAACAAGCTTTTGCCCAGATAAAGCAGGAAATTGCTCATGCAGTAGCCCTTGGCCCAGTCAGGACGGGACCAGATGTGAAGAACGTGCTCTACTCTGCAGCCGGGAACCATGGTCTGTCCTGGAGCCTGTGGCAGAAGGTGCCTGGTGAGACTCGAGGCCGACCATTAGGATTTTGGAGTCGGAGCTACAGAGGGTCTGAAGCTAACTACACCCCAACAGAGAAGGAGATCTTGGCTGCCTACGAAGGGGTCCAAGCAGCCTCAGAGGTGGTTGGCACAGAAGCACAACTCCTTCTGGCACCCCGACTACCAGTGCTGGGGTGGATGTTCAGAGGAAAGGTTCCCTCAACCCACCATGCCACCAGTGCTACATGGAGCAAGTGGATTGCCCTCATTACACAGCGCACCCGGATTGGAAAACTGAATCGCCCTGGGATTTTGGAAGTAATTACA
This sequence comes from Sturnus vulgaris, assembly GCF_052056855.1. Lineage (NCBI taxonomy): Eukaryota > Metazoa > Chordata > Aves > Passeriformes > Sturnidae > Sturnus > Sturnus vulgaris. Next base: position 4,168,726 of record NC_142256.1, read on the forward strand.
AATTGGCCTGAAGGTGAAAGTTTTGGTGTCACAGATGAGGAACAAGAACCAGTGACACGGGCTGAAGAAGCTCCACCATATAACCAACTGCCAGCAGAGGAAACACGCTATGCTCTATTCACCGACGGTTCCTGTCGCATTGTGGGGATGAATCGGAGGTGGAAAGCAGCCGTATGGAGCCCCACGCGACGGGTAGCAGAGGCCACTGAAGGAGAGGGTGGATCCAGTCAACTTGCTGAACTCAAAGCGGTTCAACTGGCCTTAGACATTGCTGAAAGAGAGAAGTGGCCAAAGCTTTACCTTTATACCGATTCATGGATGGTAGCCAATGCTCTGTGGGGATGGTTGGAGAGATGGAAAGAGGCTAACTGGCAGCGTAGAGGAAAACCAATTTGGGCTGCCGAAGAGTGGAAAGATATCGCTACCCGGTTAGAGAAATTACCTGTGAAGGTTCGCCATGTAGATGCCCATGTTCCCAGAAGTAGGGCTAATGAAGAGCAGAAAAACAATCAGCAGGTAGATCAGGCTGCAAAGATAGGGGTGTCGAAGATAGACCTTGATTGGGAACACAAGGGAGAGTTGTTCCTGGCTCGATGGGCCCATGATGCCTCAGGTCATCAGGGCAGAGATGCCACATATAAGTGGGCACGAGACCGAGGGGTGGATCTAACCATGGACAGTATTTCTCAAGTTATCCATGACTGTGAGACGTGCGCTGCCATCAAGCAAGCCAAGCGGGTGAAGCCCCTCTGGTATGGGGGGCGGTGGTCCAAGTACAAGTATGGAGAGGCCTGGCAGATTGACTACATCACACTGCCTCAAACCCGCCAGGGCAAGCGCTATGTACTGACCATGGTGGAAGCCACCACTGGATGGTTGGAGACCTACCCTGTGTCTCACGCTACAGCCCGTAACACCATCCTGGGCCTGGAAAAGCAGGTCCTTTGGAGGCATGGCACCCCTGAGAGGATTGAGTCAGACAATGGGACTCATTTCAAGAATAGCCTTATCAACACTTGGGCTAGGGAACATGGCATTGAGTGGGTGTACCATATCCCCTACCATGCACCAGCTGCAGGGAAGGTGGAAAGGTACAATGGACTGTTAAAAACCACCTTGAGAGCATTGGGTGGGGGATCATTCAAAAACTGGGAGCAGCATTTAGCAAAGGCCACTTGGTTAGTTAACACCCGGGGTTCCACCAACCGAGCGGGCCCTGCCCAGTCTAAGTCCCTGAATATAGTAGATGGAGACAAAGTCCCAGTGGCACATATCAGAGGTTTGTTGGGGAAGGCAGTTTGGATCAATTCTGCCCCGAGTACAGACAAACCCATTCGTGGGATTGTCTTTGCTCAAGGACCAGGTTGTACATGGTGGGTAATGCAGAGAGATGGAACAACACGATGTGTGCCTCAGGGAGATCTGATTGTGGGGTGAGGCAGCATGAGACAGAAGGAAATATGTAAGTGTCAAAGGTCTGAGCAAGTGAGATAGAAGGAAATGTGTAAGTGTCGAAGGTTTGAGCAAGTGAGATGGAAGAAAATGTGTCCGAATAAGTGAAAGATGGAAATTTCTACTTGCTGAAGTTTTTACATGCTGTTTAGTATGTTCACGATATGGAGATAAGGGGTGGAATGTCCTAGGGTGATGTTATGGTGTTTCTATCTCCAATCGTGTGTCCTGATTATGTTTGGTATTATGTCCTGTGCTTCCAGGACTGAGTCTGAGAGTGAAGCTTTGTTTTGTCTTATTATCAGCCGGCTCACCTCCCCCATGGTCTATGTTTAGGAGAGGTTTTAGCTCGGCTTGCTTGCTTGCCTGCTTGCTTGCTTGCTTGCTTGCTTGCTTGCTTGCTTGCTTGCCTGCTTGCTCGCTTCTGCCTTTTTCTTTCCTTCGCTTTGCCCTTGCTTTTGCTTATTAGTTAGTTCAGCTAGGCAGTCCAACTTTTTCCCTGGACTGTTTTCTCTTCCACCCCGTCCCCTCCCTCTCCTGGATACCATCTGAACGGACGGGGACCTGGGAACCCCAAGAAACACCGGGAGGCTACACTTTGTCACCTGCAGCAGTCATCCCCAGCGCCAGAGACTGATAACTGAGCGACCACTCGCCAGAGAGACTGAGTTTGTCATCCCTTCAGAACGGTGAAAGAGTTTTTTTTGTCAGCTGGTGTTGTCTTTTTTCCCTGTGCTGGGGAGTGTCTTGCTTGTTAAATAAACAGGTTTTTTTCCCACTCTTCTCCGAGGAAATTCTTCCCGAACCCGGTGGGGTGGGGGGGGAGGAGTCGTGGGGTTTGCTGTCTGGGGGCTCCTTCTGGAGGTTTTCCCCCAAATTTGCCCAAAACCAGGACAGTTAGGGTTATGGTTAGGGTTATTTTGGTAAAGGTTAGGCTTAGGGTTAGTGTTAGGGCTAGTTGGTTTAGGGTTAGGGTTAGGGTTATTTGGTTTAGGGTTAGGTTTAGGGTCAGGGTTAGGGTTAGGGTTAGGGTTATTTAGGCTAGGGTTAGGGTTAGGGTTAGGGTTATGGTTAGTTGGGTTTGGATTATGGTTAGTGTTATTTTGGTAAAGGTTAGGCTTATGGTTAGTGTTAGGGCTAGTTGGTTTAGGGTTAGGGTTAGGGTTATTTGGTTTAGGGTTAGGTTTAGGGTCAGGGTTAGGGTTAGGGTTAGGGTTATTTGGGCTATGGTTAGGGTTAGGGTTAGGGTTAGGGTTAGGGTTAGGGTTAGGGTTAGGGTTAGGGTTAGGGTTATGGTTAGTTGGGTTTGGGTTATGGTTAGGGTTATTTTGGTAAAGGTTAGGCTTATGGTTAGTGTTAGGGCTAGTTGGTTTAGGGTTAGGGTTAGGGTTATTTGGTTTAGGGTTAGGTTTAGGGTCAGGGTTAGGGTTAGGGTTGGGGTTATGGTTAGTTGGGTTAGGGTTATGGTTAGTGTTATTTTGGTAATGGTTAGGCTTATGGTTAGTGTTAGGGCTAGTTGGTTTAGGGTTAGGGTTAGGGTTATTTGGTTTAGGGTTAGGTTTAGGGTCAGGGTTAGGGTTAGGGTTAGGGTTATTTGGGCTAGGGTTAGGGTTAGGGTTAGGGTTAGGGTTAGGGTTAGTTGGGTTAGGGTTATGTTTAGGGTTATTTTGGTAAAGGTTAGGCTTATGGTTAGTGTTAGGGCTAGTTGGTTTAGGGTTAGGGTTAGGGTTATTTGGTTTAGGGTTAGGTTTAGGGTCAGGGTTAGGGTTAGGGTTATTTGGGCTAGGGTTAGGGTTAGGGTTAGGGTTAGGGTTAGTTGGGTTAGGGTTATGGTTAGGGTTATTTTGGTAAAGGTTAGGCTTATGGTTAGTGTTAGGGCTAGTTGTTTTGGGTTAGGGTTAGGGTTATTTGGTTTAGGGTTAGGTTTAGGGTCAGGGTTAGGGTTAGGGTTATTTGGGCTAGGGTTAGGGTTAGGGTTAGGGTTAGGGTTAGGGTTAGGGTTAGGGTTAGGGTTAGGGTTAGGGTTAGTTGGGTTAGGGTTATGTTTAGGGTTATTTTGGGAAAGGTTAGGTTTAGGGTTAGTGTTAGGGCTAGTTGGTTTAGGGTTAGGGTTAGGGTTATTTGGTTAAGGGTTAGGTTTAGGGTCAGGGTTAGGGTTAGGGTTAGGGTTATTTGGGCTAGGGTTAGGGTTAGGGTTAGGGTTAGGGTTTTGGTTAGTTGGGTTTGGGTTATGGTTAGTGTTATTTTGGTAAAGGTTAGGCTTATGGTTAGTGTTAGGGCTAGTTGGTTTAGGGTTAGGGTTAGGGTTATTTGGTTTAGGGTTAGGTTTAGGGTCAGGGTTAGGGTTAGGGTTAGGGTTATTTGGGGTAGGGTTAGGGTTAGGGTTAGGGTTAGGGTTAGGGTTATGGTTAGTTGGGTTTGGGTTATGGTTAGGGTTATTTTGGTAAAGGTTAGGCTTATGGTTAGTGTTAGGGCTAGTTGGTTTAGGGTTAGGGTTATGGTTATTTGGTTTAGGGTTAGGTTTAGGGTCAGGGTTAGGGTTAGGGTTAGGGTTAGGGTTATGATTAGTTGGGTTAGGGTTATGGTTAGGGTTATTTTGGTAAAGGTTAGGCTTATGGTTAGTGTT
>NC_142256.1:4182803-4195303 GCF_052056855.1 Sturnus vulgaris
TAGGGTTAGGGTTAGTTGGGTTAGGGTTAGGGTTAGGGTTAGGGTTAGGGTTAGGGTTAGGGTTATTTGGTTTAGGGTTAGGTTTAGGGTCCGGGTTAGGGTTATGGTTAGGGCTATGGTTAGTTGGGTTAGGGTTATGGTTAGGGTTATTTTGGTAATGGTTAGGCTTGGGGTTAGTGTTATGGCTAGTTGGTTTAGGGTTAGGGTTAGGGTTATTTGGTTTAGGGTTAGGTTTAGGGTCAGGGTTAGGGTTAGGGTTAGGGTTATTTGGGCTAGGGTTAGGGTTAGGGTTAGGGTTATGGTTAGGGTTAGGGTTAGTTGGGTTAGGGTTATGGTTAGGGTTATTTTGGTAAAGGTTAGGCTTATGGTTAGTGTTAGGGCTAGTTGGTTTAGGGTTAGGGTTAGGGTTATTTGGTTTAGGGTTAGGTTTAGGGTCAGGGTTAGGGTTAGGGTTAGGGTTATTTGGGCTAGGGTTAGGGTTAGGGTTAGGGTTAGGGTTAGGGTTATGGTTAGTTGGGTTTGGGTTATGGTTAGTTGGGTTAGGGTTATGGTTAGGGTTATTTTGGTAAAGGTTAGGCTTATGGTTAGTGTTAGGGCTAGTTGGTTTAGGGTTAGGGTTAGGGTTATTTGGTTTAGGCTTAGGTTTAGGGTCAGGGTTAGGTTTAGGGTTAGGGTTATTTCGGCTAGGTTTAGGGTTAGGGTTAGGGTTAGGGTTAGGGTTAGGTGTTAGGGTTAGGGTTTATGGTTAGTTGGGTTAGGGTTATGGTTAGGGTTATTTTGGTAAAGGTTAGGCTTAGGCTTAGGGTTTAGTGTTAGGGCTAGTTGGTTTAGGGTTAGGGTTAGGGTTATTTGGTTTAGGGTTAGGTTTAGGGGTCAGGGTTAGGTAGGGTTAGGGTTATTTAGGCTAGGGTTAGGGTTAGGGTTAGGGTTATGGTTAGTTGGGTTTGGATTATGGTTAGTGTTATTTTGGTAAAGGTTAGGCTTATGGTTAGTGTTAGGGCTAGTTGGTTTTAGGGTTAGGGTTAGGGTTATTTGGTTTAGGGTTAGGTTTTAGGGTCAGGGTTAGGGTTAGGGTTAGGGTTATTTGGGCTATGGGTTAGGGTTAGGGTAGGGTTAGGGTTAGGGTTAGGGTTAGGGTTAGGGTTATGGGTTAGTCTGGGTTTGGTTATGGTTAGGGTTATTTTGGTAAAGGTTAGGCTTATGGTTAGTGTTAGGGCTAGTTGGTTTAGGGTTAGGGTTAGGGTTATTTGGTTTAGGGTTAGGTTTAGGGTCAGGTTAGGGTTAGGGTTGGGGTTATGGTTAGTTGGGTTAGGGTTATGGTTAGTGTTATTTTGGTAATGGTTAGGCTTAGGGTTTAGTGTTAGGGCTTAGTTGGTTTAGGGTTAGGGTTAGGGTTATTTGGTTTAGGGTTAGGTTTAGGGGTCAGGGTTAGGGTTAGGGTTAGGGTTATTTGGGCTAGGGTTAGGGTTAGGGTTAGGGTTAGGGTTAGGGTTAGTTGGGTTAGGGTTATGTTTAGGGTTATTTTGGTAAAGGGTTAGGCTTATGGTTAGTGTTAGGGCTAGTTGGTTTAGGGTTAGGGTTAGGGTTATTTGGTTTAGGGTTAGGTTTAGGGTCAGGGTTAGGGTTAGGGTTATTTGGGCTAGGGTTAGGGTTAGGGTGTTAGGGTTAGGGTTAGTTGGGTTAGGGTTATGGTTAGGGTTATTTTGGTAAAGGTTAGGCTTATGGTTAGTGTTAGGGCTAGTTGTTTTTGGGTTAGGGTTAGGGTTATTTGGTTTAGGGTTAGGTTTAGGGTCAGGGGTTAGGGTTAGGGTTATTTGGGCTAGGGTTAGGGTTAGGGTTAGGGTTAGGGTTAGGTGTTAGGGTTAGGGTTAGGGTTAGGGTTAGTTGGGTTAGGGTTATGTTTAGGGTTATTTTGGGAAAGGTTAGGTTTAGGGTTAGTGTTAGGGCTAGTTGGTTTAGGGTTAGGGTTAGGGTTATTTGGTTTAAGGGTTAGGTTTAGGGTCAGGGTTAGGGTTAGGGTTAGGGTTATTTGGGCTAGGGTTAGGTTAGGGTTAGGGTTAGGGTTTTGGTTAGTTGGGTTTGGGTTATGGTTAGTGTTATTTTGGTAAAGGTTAGGCTTATGGTTAGTGTTAGGGCTAGTTGGTTTAGGGTTTAGGGTTAGGGTTATTTGGTTTAGGGTTAGGTTTAGGGTCAGGGTTAGGGTCTAGGGTTAGGGTTATTTGGGCTAGGGTTAGGGTTTAGGGTTAGGGTTAGGGTTTAGGGTTATGGTTAGTTGGGTTTGGGTTACTGGTTAGGGTTATTTTGGTAAAAGGTTAGGCTTATGGTTAGTGTTAGGGCTAGTTGGTTTAGGGTTAGGGTTATGGTTATTTGGTTTAGGGTTAGGTTTAGGGTCAGGGTTAGGGTTAGGGTTAGGGTTAGGGTTATGGTTAAATTTTGGTAAAGGTTAGGCTTATGGTTAGTGTTAGGGCTAGTTGTTTAGGGTTAGGGTTAGGGTTATTTGGTTTAGGGTTAGGTTTAGGGTCAGGGTTAGGTTTAGGGTTAGGGTTATTTGGGCTAGGTTTAGGGTTAGGGTTAGGGTTAGGGTTAGGTTTAGGGTTAGGGTTAGGGTTAGGGTTAGGGTTAGGGTTAGGGTTATGGTTAGTTGGGTTAGGGTTATGGTTAGGGTTATTTTGGTAAAGGTTAGGCTTAGGGTTAGTGTTAGGGTAGTTGGTTTAGGGTTAGGGTTAGGGTTATTTGGTTTAGGGTTAGGTTTAGGGTCAGGGTTAGGTTAGGGTTAGGGTTATTTGGGCTAGGGTTAGGGTTAGGGTTAGGGTTATGGTTAGTTGGGTTTGGGATATGTTAGTGTTATTTTGTAAAGGTTAGGCTTATGGTTAGTGTTAGGGCTAGTTGGTTTAGGGTTAGGGTTAGGTTATTTGGTTTAGGGTTAGGTTTAGGGTCAGGGTTAGGGTTAGGGTTAGGGTATTTGGGCTATGGTTAGGGTTAGGGTTAGGGTTAGGGTTAGGGTTATGGTTAGTTTGGTTAGGGTTATGGTTAGGGTTATTTTGGTAAAGGTTAGGCTTATGGTTAGTGTTAGGGCTAGTTGGTTTAGGTTAGGTTAGGGTTATTTGGTTTAGGGTTAGGTTTAGGGTCAGGGTTAGGTTAGAGTTGGGGTTATGGTTAGTTGGGTTAGGGTTATGGTTAGTGTTATTTTGGTAATGGTTAGGCTTAGGGTTAGTGTTAGGGCTAGTTGGTTTAGGGTTAGGGTTAGGGTTATTTGGTTTAGGGTTAGGTTTAGGGTCAGGGTTAGGGTTAGGGTTAGGGTTATTTGGGCTAGGGTTAGGGTTAGGGTTAGGGTTAGGGTTAGGGTTAGGGTTAGGTTAGTTGGGTTTGGGTTATGTTTAGGGTTATTTTGGTAAAGGTTAGCTTATGGTTAGTGTTAGGGCTAGTTGGTTTAGGGTTAGGGTTATGGTTATTTGGTTTAGGGTTAGGTTTAGGGTCAGGGTTAGGGTTAGGGTTAGGGTTATTTGGGCTAGGGTTAGGGTTAGGGTTAGGGTTAGGGTTAGTTGGGTTAGGGTTATGGTTAGGGTTATTTTGGTAAAGGTAGGCTTATGGTTAGTGTTAGGGCTAGTTGGTTTAGGGTTAGGGTTAGGGTTATTTGGTTTAGGGTTAGGTTTAGGGTCAGGGTTAGGGTTAGGGTTAGGGTTTTTTGGGCTAGGGTTAGGTTAGGGTATGGTTAGGGTTAGGGTTAGGGGTTAGGGTTATGGTTAGTTGGGTTAGGGTTATGGTTAGAGTTATTTTGGTAAAGGTTAGGCTTATGGTTAATGTTAGGGCTAGTTGGTTTAGGGTTAGGGTTAGGGTTATTTGGTTTAGGGTTAGGTTTAGGGTCAGGGTTAGGGTTAGGGTTATTTGGGCTAGGGTTAGGGTTAGGGTTAGGGTTAGGGTTAGGGTTAGTTGGGTTAGGGTTATGTTAGGGTTATTTTGGTAAAGGTTAGGCTTATGGTTAGTGTTAGGGCTAGTTGGTTTAGGGTTAGGGTTAGGGTTATTTGGTTTAGGGTTAGGTTTAGGGTCAGGGTAGGGTTAGGGTTAGGGTTATTTGGGCTAGGGTTAGGGTTAGGGTTAGGGTTAGGGTTAGGGTTAGGGTTAGGGTTAGGGTTAGGGTTAGGGTTAGGGTTAGGGTTATGATTAGTTGGGTTAGGGTTATGGTTAGGGTTATTTTGGTAAAGGTTAGGCTTAGCGTTAGTGTTAGGGCTAGTTGGTTTAGCGTTAGGGTTAGGGTTATTTGGTTTAGGTTCAGGGTAGGGTCAGGGTTAGGGTTAGGGTTAGGGTTATTTGGCTAGGGTTAGGGTTAGGGTTAGGGTTAGGGTTAGGGTTAGTGGGTTAGGGTTATGTTTAGGGTTATTTTGTAAGGTTAGGCTTATGGTTAGTGTTAGGGCTAGTTGGTTTAGGGTTAGGGTTATGGTTATTTGGTTTAGGTTAGGTTTAGGGTCAGGGTAGGGTTAGGGTTAGGGTTATTTGGGCTGGGTTAGGGTTAGGGTTAGGGTTAGGGTTAGTTGGGTTAGGGTATGGTTAGGGTTATTTTGGTAAAGGTTAGGCTTATGGTTAGTGTTAGGGCTAGTTGGTTTAGGGTTAGGGTTAGGGTTATTTGGTTAGGTTAGGTTTAGGGTCAGGGTTAGGGTTAGGGTTAGGGTTATTTGGGCTAGGGTTAGGGTAGGGTATGGTTAGGGTTAGGGTTAGGGTTAGGGTTATGGTTAGTTGGTTAGGGTTATGGTTATAGTTATTTGGTAAAGGTTAGGCTTATGGTTAGTGTTAGGGCTAGTTGGTTTAGGGTTAGGGTTAGGGTTATTTGGTTTAGGGTTAGGTTTAGGGTCAGGGTTAGGGTTAGGGTTATTTGGGCTAGGGTTAGGGTTAGGGTTAGGGTTAGGGTTATAGGGTTAGTTGGGTTAGGGTTAGGGTTAGGGTTATTTTAGGTTAGGGTTAGGGTTAGGGTTATTTTGGTAAAGGTTAGGCTTATGGTTAGTGTTAGGGCTAGTTGGTTTAGGGTTAGGGTTAGGGTTATTTGGTTTAGGGTTAGGTTTAGGGTCAGGGTTACGGTTAGGGTTAGGGTTATTTGGGCTTGGGTTAGGGGTAGGGTTAGGGTTAGGGTTAGTTCGGTTAGGGTTATGGTTAGGGTTATTTTGGTAAAGGTTAGGGTTATGGTTAGGGTTATTTTGGTAAAGGTTAGGCTTATGGTTAGTGTTAGGGCTAGTTGGTTTAGGGTTAGGGTTAGGGTTATTTGGTTTAGGGTTAGGTTTAGGGTCAGGGTTAGGGTTAGGGTTAGGGTTATTTGGGCTAGGGTTAGGGTTAGGGTTAGGTTAGGGTTAGGGTTAGGGTTAGGGTTATGGTTAGTTGGGTTAGGGTTATGGTTAGAGTTATTTTGTAAAGGTTAGGCTTATGGTTAATGTTAGGGCTACTTGGTTAGGGTTAGGGTTAGGGTTATTTGGTTTAGGGTTAGGTTAGGGTCAGGGTTAGGGTTAGGGTTATTTGGGCTAGGGTTAGGGTTAGGGTTTGGGTTAGGGTTAGGGTTAGTTGGGTTAGGGTTATGGTTAGGGTTATTTTGGTAAAGGTTAGGCTTATGGTTAGTGTTAGGGCTAGTTGGTTTAGGTTAGGGTTAGGGTTATTGTTAGGGTTAGGTTTAGGTTAAGGGTCTAGGTATAGGGTCAGGGTTAGGGTTAGGGTTAGGGTTATTTGGGCTAGGGTTAGGGTTAGGGTTAGGGTTAGGGTTAGGTTAGGGTTAGGGTAGGGTAGGGTTAGGGTTATGATTAGTTGGGTTAGGGTTATGGTTAGGGTTATTTTGGTAAAGGTTAGGCTTAGCGTTAGTGTTAGGGCTAGTTGGATTAGCGTCAGGGTTAGGGTTATTTGGTTTAGGGTCAGGGTTAGGGTCAGGGTTAGGGTTAGGGTTAGGGTTATTTGGGCTAGGGTTAGGGTTAGGGTTAGAGTTAGGTTAGGGTTAGTTGGGTTAGGGTTATGTTAGGGTTATTTTGGTAAAGGTTAGGCTTATCGTTAGTGTTAGGGCTAGGTTGGTTTAGGGTTAGGGTTATGGTTATTTGGTTTAGGTTAGGTTTAGGGTCAGGGTTAGGGTTAGGGTTAGGGTTATTTGGGCTAGGGTTAGGGTTAGGGTTAGGGTTAGTTGGGTTAGGGTTATGGTTAGGGTTAATTTTGGTAAAGGTTAGGCTTATGGTTAGTGTTAGGGCTAGTTGGTTTAGGGTTAGGGTTAGGGTTATTTGGTTTAGGGTTAGGTTTAGGGTCAGGGTTAGGGTTAGGGTTAGGGTTATTTGGGCTAGGGTTAGGGTTAGGGTAGGTTAGGGTTAGGGTTAGGGTTAGGGTTATGGTTAGTTGGGTTAGGGTTATGGTTATAGTTATTTTGGTAAAGGTTAGGCTTATGGTTAGTGTTAGGGCTAGTTGGTTTAGGGTTAGGTTAGGGTTATTTGGTTAGGGTTAGGTTTAGGGTCAGGGTTAGGGTTAGGGTTATTTGGGCTAGGGTTAGGGTTAGGGTTAGGGTTAGGGTTAGGGTTAGTTGGGTTAGGGTTATGGTTAGGGTTATTTTGGTAAAGGTTAGGCTTATGGTTAGTGTTAGGGCTAGTTGGTTTAGGGTTAGGGTTAGGGTTATTTGGTTTAGGGTTAGGTTTAGGGTCAGGGTTACGGTTAGGGTTAGGGTTCTTTGGGCTTGGGTTAGGGTAGGGTTAGGGTTAGGGTTAGTTCGGTTAGGGTTTATGGTTAGGGTTATTTGGTAAAGGTTAGGGTTATGGTTAGTGTTATTTTGGTAAAGGTTAGGCTTATGGTTAGTGTTAGGGCTAGTTGGTTTAGGGTTAGGGTTAGGGTTATTGGTTTAGGGGTTAGGTTTAGGGTCAGGTTAGGGTTAGGGTTAGGGTTATTTGGGCTAGGGTTAGGGTAGGGTTAGGGTTAGGGTTAGGGTTAGGGTTATGGTTAGTTGGGTTAGGGTTATGGTTAGGGTTATTTGCTAAAGGTTAGGCTTATGGTTAGTGTTAGGGCTAGTTGGTTTAGGTTAGGGTTAGGGTTATTTGGTTTAGGGTTAGGTTAGGGTCAGGGTTAGGGTTAGGGTTAGTGTTATTTGGGCTAGGGTTAGTGTTAGGGTTTAGGGTTAGGGTTAGGGTTAGGGTTAGGGTTAGTTGGGTTAGGGTTATGGTTAGGGTTATTTTGGTAAAGGTTAGGCTTATGGTTAGTGTTAGGGCTAGTTGGTTTAGGGTTAGGGTTAGGGTTATTTGGTTTAGGGTTAGGTTAGGGTCAGGGTTAGGGTTAGGGTTAGGGTTATTTGGGCTAGGGTTAGGGTTAGGGTTAGGGTTAGGGTTAGGGTTAGGGTTAGGGTTAGGGTTAGGGTTAGTTGGGTTAGGGTTATGGTTAGGGTTATTTTGGTAAAGGTTATGCTTATGGTTAGTGTTAGGCTAGTTGGTTTAGGGTTAGGGTTAGGGTTATTTGGTTTAGGGTTAGGGTTAGGGTCAGGGTTAGGGTTAGGGTTATTTGGGCTAGGGTTAGGGTTAGGGTTAGGGTTAGGGTTAGGGTTATGGTTAGTTGGGTTAGGGTTATGGTTAGGGTTATTTTGGTAAAGGTTAGGCTTATGGTTAGTGTTAGGGCTAGTTGGTTTAGGGTTAGGGTTAGGGTTATTTGGTTTAGGGTTAGGGTTAGGGTCAGGGTTAGGGTTAGGGTTATTTGGGCTAGGTTAGGGTTAGGGTTAGGGTTAGGGTTAGGGTTATGGTTAGTTGGGTTAGGGTTATGGTTAGTGTTATTTTGGTAAAGGTTAGGCTTATGGTTAGTGTTAGGGCTAGTTGGTTTAGGGTTAGGGTTAGGGTTATTTGGTTTAGGGTTAGGTTTAGGGTTCAGGGTTAGGTTTAGGCTTAGGGTTATTTGGCTAGGTTTAGGGTTAGGGTTAGGGTTATGGTTAGGGTTAGGGTTAGGGTTAGTTGGGTTAGGGTTATGTTTAGGGTTATTTTGGTAAAGGTTAGGCTTATGGTTAGTGTTAGGGCTAGTTGGTTTAGGGTTAGGGTTAGGGTTATTTGGTTCAGGGTTAGGTTTAGGGTCAGGGTTAGGGTTAGGGTTATTTGGGCTAGGGTTAGGGTTAGGGTTAGGGTTAGGGTTATGGTTAGTTGGGTTTGGGTTATGGTTAGTGTTATTTTGGTAAAGGTTAGGCTTATGCTTAGTGTTAGGGCTAGTTGGTTTAGGGTTAGGGTTAGGGTTATTGGTTTAGGGTTAGGTTTAGGGACAGGGTTAGGGTTAGCTTAGGGTTAGGGTTATTTGGGCTAGGGTTAGGGTTAGGTTAGGGTTAGGGTTAGGGTTAGGGTTAGGGTTAGGTTACGGTTATGGTTAGTTGGGTTTGGGTTATGGTTAGGGTTATTTTGGTAAAGGTTAGGCTTAGGGTTAGTGTTAGGGCTAGTTGGTTTAGGGTTAGGGTTAGGGTTATTTGGTTAGGGTTAGGTTTAGGGTCAGGGTTAGGGTTAGGGTTAGGGTTATTTGGGCTAGGGTTAGGGTTAGGGTTAGGGTTAGGGTTAGTTGGGTTAGGGTTATGGTTAGGGTTATTTTGGTTAAGGTTAGGCTTATGGTTAGTGTTAGGGCTAGTTGGTTTAGGGTTAGGGTTAGGGTTATTTGGTTTAGGGTTAGGTTTAGGGTCAGGGTTAGGGTTAGGGTTAGGGTTATTTGGGCTAGGGTTAGGGTTAGGGTTAGGGTTAGGGTTAGGGTTAGGGTTAGGGTTAGTTGGGTAGGGTTATGGTTAGGGTTATTTTGGTAAAGGTTAGGCTTATGGTTAGTGTTAGGGCTATTTGGTTTAGGGTTAGGGTTATTTGGTTTAGGGTTAGGTTTAGGGTCAGGGTTAGGGTTAGGGTTAGGGTTATTTGGGCTAGGTTAGGTTAGGGTTAGGGTTAGGGTTAGGGTTAGGGTTATGGTTAGTTGGGTTAGGGTTATGGTTATAGTTATTTTGGTAAAGGTTAGGCTTATGGTTAGTGTTAGGGCTAGTTGGTTTAGGGTTAGGGTTAGGGTTATTTGGTTTAGGGTTAGGTTTAGGGTCAGGGTTAGGGTTAGGGTTATTTGGGCTAGGGTTAGGGTTAGGGTTAGGGTTAGGGTTAGGGTTAGTTGGGTTAGGGTTATGGTTAGGGTTATTTTGGTAAAGGTTAGGCTTATGGTTAGTGTTAGGGCTAGTTGGTTTAGGGTTAGGGTTAGGGTTATTTGGTTTAGGGTTAGGTTTAGGGTCAGGGTTACGGTTAGGGTTAGGGTTATTTGGGCTTGGGTTAGGGGTAGGGTTAGGGTTAGGGTTAGTTCGGTTAGGGTTATGGTTAGGGTTATTTTGGTAAAGGTTAGGGTTATGGTTAGGGTTATTTTGGTAAAGGTTAGGCTTATGGTTAGTGTTAGGGCTAGTTGGTTTAGGGTTAGGGTTAGGGTTATTTGGTTTAGGGTTAGGTTTAGGGTCAGGGTTAGGGTTAGGGTTAGGGTTATTTGGGCTAGGGTTAGGGTTAGGGTTAGGGTTAGGGTTATGGTTAGTTGGGTTAGGGTTATGGTTAGGGTTATTTTGCTAAAGGTTAGGCTTATGGTTAGTGTTAGGGCTAGTTGGTTTAGGGTTAGGGTTAGGGTTTATTTGGTTTAGGGTTAGGTTTAGGGTCAGGGTTAGGGTTAGGGTAGGGTTATTTGGGCTAGGGTTAGTGTTAGGGTTAGGGTTAGGGTTAGGGTTAGGGTTAGGGTTAGTTGGGTTAGGGTTATGGTTAGGGTTATTTTGGTAAAGGTTAGGCTTATGGTTAGTGTTAGGGCTAGTTGGTTTAGGGTTAGGGTTAGGGTTATTTGGTTTAGGGTTAGTTTAGGGTCAGGGTTAGGGTTAGGGTTAGGGTTATTTGGGCTAGGGTTAGGGTTAGGGTTAGGGTTAGGGTTAGGGTTAGGGTTAGGGTTAGGGTAGGGTTAGTTGGGTTAGGGTTATGGTTAGGGTTATTTTGGTAAAGGTTATGCTTATGGTTAGTGTTAGGGCTAGTTGGTTTAGGGTTAGGGTTAGGGTTATTTGGTTTAGGGTTAGGTTTAGGGTCAGGGTTAGGGTTAGGGTTATTTGGGCTAGGGTTAGGGTTAGGGTTAGGGTTAGGGTTTAGGGTTATGGTTAGTTGGGTTAGGGTTATGGTTAGGTTATTTTGGTAAAGGTTAGGCTTATGGTTAGTGTTAGGGCTAGTTGGTTTAGGGTTAGGGTTAGGGTTATTTGGTTTAGGGTTAGGTTTAGGGTCAGGGTTAGGTTAGGGTTAGGGTTATTTGGGCTAGGTTTAGGGTTAGGGTTAGGGTTATGGTTAGGGTTAGGGTTAGGGTTAGTTGGGTTAGGGTTATGTTTAGGGTTATTTTGGTAAAGGTTAGGCTTCATGGTTAGTGGTTAGGGCTAGTTGGTTTAGGGTTAGGGTTAGGGTTATTTGGTTCAGGGTTAGGTTTAGGGTCAGGGTTAGGGTTAGGGTTATTTGGGCTAGGGTTAGGGTTAGGGTTAGGGTTAGGGTTATGGTTAGTTGGGTTTGGGTTATGGTTAGTGTTATTTTGGTAAAGGTTAGGCTTATGCTTAGTGTTAGGGCTAGTTGGTTTAGGGTTAGGGTTAGGGTTATTTGGTTTAGGGTTAGGTTTAGGGACAGGGTTAGGGTAGGCTTAGGGTTAGGGTTATTTGGGCTAGGGTTAGGGTTAGGGTTAGGGTTAGGGTTAGGGTTAGGGTTAGGGTTAGGTTTACGGTTATGGTTAGTTGGGTTTGGGTTATGGTTAGGGTTATTTTGGTAAAGGTTAGGCTTAGGGTTAGTGTTAGGGCTAGTTGTTTTAGGGTTAGGGTTAGGGTTATTTGGTTTAGGGTTAGTTTAGGGTCAGGGTTAGGGTTAGGGTTAGGGTTATTTGGGCTAGGGTTAGGGTTAGGGTTAGGGTTAGGGTTAGGGTTAGTTGGGTTAGGGTTAGGGTTAGGGTTAGGGTTAGGGTTAGGGTTATTTGGTTTAGGGTTAGGTTTAGGGTCCGGGTTAGGGTTATGGTTAGGGCTATGTAGTTGGGTTAGGGTTATGGTTAGGGTTATTTTGGTAATGGTTAGGCTTGGGGTTAGTGTTATGGCTAGTTGGTTTAGGGTTAGGGTTAGGGTTATTTGGTTTAGGGTTAGGTTTAGGGTCAGGGTTAGGGTTAGGGTTATTTGGGCTAGGGTTAGGGTTAGGGTTAGGGTTAGGGTTAGGGTTAGGTTAGTTGGGTTAGGGTTATGGTTAGGGTTATTTTGGTAAAGGTTAGGCTTATGGTTAGTGTTAGGGCTAGTTGGTTTAGGGTTAGGGTTAGGGTTATTTGGTTTAGGGTTAGGTTTAGGGTCAGGGTTAGGGTTAGGGTTAGGGTTATTTGGGCTAGGGTTAGGGTTAGGGTTAGGGTTAGGGTTAGTTGGGTTAGGGTTATTGTTAGGGTTATTTTGGTAAAGGTTAGGCTTATGGTTAGTGTTAGGGCTAGTTGGTTTAGGGTTAGGGTTAGGGTTATTTGGTTTAGGGTTAGGTTTAGGGTCAGGGTTAGGGTTAGGGTTAGGGTTATTTGGGCTAGGGTTAGGGTTAGGGTTAGGGTTAGGGTTAGGGTTAGGGTTATGGTTAGTTGGGTTAGGGTTATGGTTATAGTTATTTTGGTAAAGGTTAGGCTTATGGTTAGTGTTAGGGCTAGTTGGTTAGGGTTAGGGTTAGGGTTATTTGGTTTAGGGTTAGGTTTAGGGTCAGGGTTAGGGTTAGGGTTATTTGGGCTAGGGTTAGGGTTAGGGTTAGGGTTAGGGTTAGGGTTAGTTGGGTTAGGGTTATGGTTAGGGTTATTTGGTAAAGGTTAGGCTTATGGTTAGTGTAGGGCTAGTTGGTTTAGGGTTAGGGTTAGGGTTATTTGGTTTAGGGTTAGGTTTAGGGTCAGGGTTACGGTTAGGGTTAGGGTTATTTGGGCTTGGGTTAGGGTAGGGTTAGGGTTAGGGTTAGTTCGGTTAGGGTTATGGTTAGGGTTATTTTGTAAGGTTAGGGTTATGGTTAGGGTTATTTTGGTAAAGGTTAGGCTTATGGTTAGTGTTAGGGCTAGTTGGTTTAGGGTTAGGGTTAGGGTTATTTGGTTTAGGGTTAGGTTTAGGGTCAGGGTTTAGGGTTAGGGTTAGGGTTATTTGGGCTAGGGTTAGGGTTAGGTTAGGGTTAGGGTTATGGTTAGTTGGGTTAGGGTTATGGTTAGGGTTATTTTGCTAAGGTTAGGCTTATGGTTAGTGTTAGGGCTAGTTGGTTTAGGGTTAGGGTTAGGGTTATTTGGTTTAGGGTTAGGTTTAGGGTCAGGGTTAGGGTTAGGGTTAGGGTTATTTGGGCTAGGGTTAGTGTTAGGGTTAGGGTTAGGGTTAGGGTTAGGGTTAGGGTTAGTTGGGTTAGGGTTATGGTTAGGGTTATTTTGTAAAGGTTAGGCTTATGGTTAGTGTTAGGGCTAGTTGGTTTAGGGTTAGGGTTAGGGTTATTTGGTTTAGGGTTAGGTTTAGGGTCAGGGTTAGGGTTAGGGTTAGGGTTATTTGG
>NC_142256.1:4215303-4240303 GCF_052056855.1 Sturnus vulgaris
GGTTAGGGTTAGGGTTAGGGTTAGGGTTAGGGTTATGGTTAGTTGGGTTAGGGATATGGTTAGAGTTATTTCGGGAAAGGTTAGGCTTATGGTTAGTGTTATGGCTAGTTGGTTTAGGGTTAGGGTTAGGGTTATTTGGTTTAGGGTTAGGTTTAGGGTCAGGGTTAGGGTTAGGGTTAGGGTTATTTTGGCTAGGGTTAGGGTTAGGGTTAGGGTTAGGGTTAGTTGGGTTAGGGTTATGGTTAGGGTTATTTTGGTAAAGGTTAGGCTTAGGGTTAGTGTTAGGGCTAGTTGGTTTAGGGTTAGGGTTAGGGTTATTTGGTTTAGGGTTAGGTTTAGAGTCAGGGTTAGGGTTAGGGTTAGGGTTATTTGGGCTAGGGTTAGGGTTAGGGTTAGGGTTATGGTTAGTTGGGTTTGGCTTATGGTTAGTGTTATTTTGGTAAAGGTTAGGCTTATGGTTAGTGTTAGGGCTAGTTGGTTTAGGGTTAGGGTTAGGGTTATTTGGTTTAGGGTTAGGTTTAGGGTCAGGGTTAGGGTTAGGGTTAGGGTTATTTGGGCTATGGTTAGGGTTAGGGTTAGGGTTAGGGTTAGGTTTAGGGTTATGGTTAGTTGGGTTTGGGTTATGGTTAGGGTTATTTTGGTAAAGGTTAGGCTTATGGTTAGTGTTAGGGCTAGTTGGTTTGGGTTAGGGTTAGGGTTATTTGGTTTAGGGTTAGGTTTAGTGTCAGGGTTAGGGTTAGGGTTAGGGTTATTTGGGCTAGGGTTAGGGTTAGGGTTAGGGTTAGGGTTAGGGTTAGGGTTAGGGTTAGGGTTAGGGTTAGTTGGGTTAGGGTTATGTTTAGGGTTATTTTGGTAAAGGTTAGGTTTAGGGTTAGTGTTAGGGCTAGTTGGTTTAGGGTTAGGGTTAGGGTTATTTGGTTAAGGGTTAGGTTTCGGGTCAGGGTTAGGGTTAGGGTTAGGGTTATTTGGGCTAGGGTTAGGGTTAGGGTTAGGGTTAGGGTTTTGGTTAGTTGGGTTTGGGTTATGGTTAGTGTTATTTTGGTAAAGGTTAGGCTTATGGTTAGTGTTAGGGCTAGTTGGTTTAGGGTTAGGGTTAGGGTTATTTGGTTTAGGGTTAGGTTTAGGGTCAGGGTTAGGGTTAGGGTTAGGGTTATTTGGGCTAGGGTTAGGGTTAGGGTTAGGGTTAGGGTTAGGGTTAGGGTTAGGGTTAGGGTTAGGGTTAGGGTTAGGGTTAGGGTTAGGGTTTGGATTAGGGTTAGGGTTAGGGTTAGGGTTAGGGTTAGGGTTAGGGTTATTTTGGTAAAGGTTAGGCTTAGGGTTAGTGTTAGGGCTAGTTGGTTTAGGGTTAGGGTTAGGGTTATTTGGTTTAGGGTTAGGTTTAGGGTCAGGGTTAGGGTTAGGGTTAGGGTTATTTGGGCTAGGGTTAGGGTTAGGGTTAGGGTTATGGTTAGTTGGGTTTGGGATATGGTTAGTGTTATTTTGGTAAAGGTTAGGCTTATGGTTAGTGTTAGGGCTAGTTGGTTTAGGGTTAGGGTTAGGGTTATTTGGTTTAGGGTTAGGTTTAGGGTCAGGGTTAGGGTTAGGGTTAGGTTTATTTGGGCTATGGTTAGGGTTAGGGTTAGGGTTAGGGTTAGGGTTAGGGTTATGGTTAGTTGTGTTTGGGTTATGGTTAGGGTTATTTTGGTAAAGGTTAGGCTTATGGTTAGTGTTAGGGCTAGTTGGTTTAGGGTTAGGGTTATGGTTATTTGGTTTAGGGTTAGGTTTAGGGTCAGGGTTAGGGTTAGGGTTGGGGTTATGGTTAGTTGGGTTAGGGTTATGGTTAGTGTTATTTTGGTAATGGTTAGGCTTAGGGTTAGTGTTAGGGCTAGTTGGTTTAGGGTTAGTGTTAGGGTTATTTGGTTTAGGGTTAGGTTTAGGGTCAGGGTTAGGGTTAGGGTTATTTGGGCTAGGGTTAGGGTTAGGGTTAGGGTTAGGGTTAGGGTTAGTTGGGTTAGGGTTATGTTTAGGGTTATTTTGGTAAAGGTTAGGCTTATGGTTAGTGTTAGGGCTAGTTGGTTTAGGGTTAGGGTTATGGTTATTTGGTTTAGGGTTAGGTTTAGGGTCAGGGTTAGGGTTAGGGTTAGGGTTATTTGGGCTAGGGTTAGGGTTAGGGTTAGGGTTAGGGTTAGTTGGGTTAGGGTTATGGTTAGGTTTATTTTGGTAAAGGTTAGGCTTATGGTTAGTGTTAGGGCTAGTTGGTTTAGGGTTAGGGTTAGGGTTATTTGGTTTAGGGTTAGGTTTAGGGTCAGGGTTAGGGTTAGGGTTATTTGGGCTAGGGTTAGGGTTAGGGTTATGGTTAGGGTTAGGGTTAGGGTTATGGTTAGTTGGGTTAGGGTTATGGTTAGAGTTATTTTGGTAAATGTTAGGCTTATGGTTAGTGTTAGGGCTAGTTGGTTTAGGGTTAGGGTTAGGGTTATTTGGTTTAGGGTTAGGTTTAGGGTCAGGGTTAGGGTTAGGGTTATTTGGGCTAGGGTTAGGGTTAGGGTTAGGGTTAGGGTTAGTTGGGTTAGGGTTATGGTTAGGGTTATTTTGGTAAAGGTTAGGCTTATGGTTAGTGTTAGGGCTAGTTGGTTTAGGGTTAGGGTTAGGGTTATTTGGTTTAGGGTTAGGTTTAGGGTCAGGGTTAGGGTTAGGGTTAGGGTTATTTGGGCTAGGGTTAGGGTTAGGGTTAGGGTTAGGGTTAGGGTTAGGGTTAGGGTTAGGGTTAGGGTTATGATTAGTTGGGTTAGGGTTATGGTTAGGGTTATTTTGGTAAAGGTTAGGCTTAGGGTTAGTGTTAGGGCTAGTTGGTTTAGCGTTAGGGTTAGGGTTATTTGGTTTAGGGTTAGGTTTAGGGTCAGGGTTAGGGTTAGGGTTAGGGTTATTTGGGCTAGGGTTAGGGTTAGGGTTAGGGTTAGGGTTAGGGTTAGGGTTAGTTGGGTTAGGGTTATGTTTAGGGTTATTTTGGTAAAGGTTAGGCTTATGGTTAGTGTTAGGGCTAGTTGGTTTAGGGTTAGGGTTATGGTTATTTGGTTTAGGGTTAGGTTTAGGGTCAGGGTTAGGGTTAGGGTTAGGGTTATTTGGGCTAGGGTTAGGGTTAGGGTTAGGGTTAGGGTTAGGGTTAGGGTTAGTTGGGTTTGGGCTAAGGTTAGGGTTATTTTGGTAAAGGTTAGGCTTATGGTTAGTGTTAGGGCTAGTTGGTTTAGGGTTAGGGTTATGGTTATTTGGTTTAGGGTTAGGTTTAGGGTCAGGGTTAGGGTTAGGGTTAGGGTTAGGGTTATGGTTAGTTGGGTTAGGGTCATTGTTAGGGTTGTTTTGGTAAAGGTTAGGCTTATGGTTAGTGTTAGGGCTAGTTGGTTTAGGGTTAGGGTTAGGGTTATTTGGTTTAGGGTTAGATTTAGGGTCAGGGTTAGGTTTAGGGTTAGGGTTATTTGGGCTAGGGTTAGGGTTAGGGTTAGGGTTAGGGTTAGGGTTAGGGTTAGGGTTAGGGTTAGGGTTAGGATTAGGGTTAGGGTTAGGGTTAGGGTTAGGGTTAGGGTTAGGGTTAGGGTTAGGGTTAGGGTTAGGGTTAGGGTTAGGGTTAGGGTTATGGTTAGTTGGGTTAGGGTTATGGTTAGGGTTATTTTGGTAAAGGTTAGGCTTAGGGTTAGTGTTAGGGCTAGTTGGTTTAGGGTTAGGGTTAGGGTTATTTGGTTTAGGGTTAGGTTTAGGGTCAGGGTTAGGGTTAGGGTTAGGGTTATTTGGGCTAGGGTTAGGGTTAGGGTTAGGGTTATGGTTAGTTGGGTTTGGGATATGGTTAGTGTTATTTTGGTAAAGGTTAGGCTTATGGTTAGTGTTAGGGCTAGTTGGTTTAGGGTTAGGGTTAGGGTTATTTGGTTTAGGGTTAGGTTTAGGGTCAGGGTTAGGGTTAGGGTTAGGTTTATTTGGGCTATGGTTAGGGTTAGGGTTAGGGTTAGGGTTAGGGTTATGGTTAGTTGGGTTTGGGTTATGGTTAGGGTTATTTTGGTAAAGGTTAGGCTTATGGTTAGTGTTAGGGCTAGTTGGTTTAGGGTTAGGGTTAGGGTTATTTGGTTTAGGGTTAGGTTTAGGGTCAGGGTTAGGGTTAGGGTTGGGGTTATGGTTAGTTGGGTTAGGGTTATGGTTAGTGTTATTTTGGTAATGGTTAGGCTTAGGGTTAGTGTTAGGGCTAGTTGGTTTAGGGTTAGTGTTAGGGTTATTTGGTTTAGGGTTAGGTTTAGGGTCAGGGTTAGGGTTAGGGTTATTTGGGCTAGGGTTAGGGTTAGGGTTAGGGTTAGGGTTAGGGTTAGGGTTAGGGTTAGGGTTAGGGTTAGGGTTAGGGTTAGGGTTAGGGTTAGGGTTAGGGTTTGGATTAGGGTTAGGGTTAGGGTTAGGGTTAGGGTTAGGGTTAGGGTTATTTTGGTAAAGGTTAGGCTTAGGGTTAGTGTTAGGGCTAGTTGGTTTAGGGTTAGGGTTAGGGTTATTTGGTTTAGGGTTAGGTTTAGGGTCAGGGTTAGGGTTAGGGTTAGGGTTATTTGGGCTAGGGTTAGGGTTAGGGTTAGGGTTATGGTTAGTTGGGTTTGGGATATGGTTAGTGTTATTTTGGTAAAGGTTAGGCTTATGGTTAGTGTTAGGGCTAGTTGGTTTAGGGTTAGGGTTAGGGTTATTTGGTTTAGGGTTAGGTTTAGGGTCAGGGTTAGGGTTAGGGTTAGGTTTATTTGGGCTATGGTTAGGGTTAGGGTTAGGGTTAGGGTTAGGGTTAGGGTTATGGTTAGTTGTGTTTGGGTTATGGTTAGGGTTATTTTGGTAAAGGTTAGGCTTATGGTTAGTGTTAGGGCTAGTTGGTTTAGGGTTAGGGTTATGGTTATTTGGTTTAGGGTTAGGTTTAGGGTCAGGGTTAGGGTTAGGGTTGGGGTTATGGTTAGTTGGGTTAGGGTTATGGTTAGTGTTATTTTGGTAATGGTTAGGCTTAGGGTTAGTGTTAGGGCTAGTTGGTTTAGGGTTAGTGTTAGGGTTATTTGGTTTAGGGTTAGGTTTAGGGTCAGGGTTAGGGTTAGGGTTATTTGGGCTAGGGTTAGGGTTAGGGTTAGGGTTAGGGTTAGGGTTAGTTGGGTTAGGGTTATGTTTAGGGTTATTTTGGTAAAGGTTAGGCTTATGGTTAGTGTTAGGGCTAGTTGGTTTAGGGTTAGGGTTATGGTTATTTGGTTTAGGGTTAGGTTTAGGGTCAGGGTTAGGGTTAGGGTTAGGGTTATTTGGGCTAGGGTTAGGGTTAGGGTTAGGGTTAGGGTTAGTTGGGTTAGGGTTATGGTTAGGTTTATTTTGGTAAAGGTTAGGCTTATGGTTAGTGTTAGGGCTAGTTGGTTTAGGGTTAGGGTTAGGGTTATTTGGTTTAGGGTTAGGTTTAGGGTCAGGGTTAGGGTTAGGGTTATTTGGGCTAGGGTTAGGGTTAGGGTTATGGTTAGGGTTAGGGTTAGGGTTATGGTTAGTTGGGTTAGGGTTATGGTTAGAGTTATTTTGGTAAATGTTAGGCTTATGGTTAGTGTTAGGGCTAGTTGGTTTAGGGTTAGGGTTAGGGTTATTTGGTTTAGGGTTAGGTTTAGGGTCAGGGTTAGGGTTAGGGTTATTTGGGCTAGGGTTAGGGTTAGGGTTAGGGTTAGGGTTAGTTGGGTTAGGGTTATGGTTAGGGTTATTTTGGTAAAGGTTAGGCTTATGGTTAGTGTTAGGGCTAGTTGGTTTAGGGTTAGGGTTAGGGTTATTTGGTTTAGGGTTAGGTTTAGGGTCAGGGTTAGGGTTAGGGTTAGGGTTATTTGGGCTAGGGTTAGGGTTAGGGTTAGGGTTAGGGTTAGGGTTAGGGTTAGGGTTAGGGTTAGGGTTATGATTAGTTGGGTTAGGGTTATGGTTAGGGTTATTTTGGTAAAGGTTAGGCTTAGGGTTAGTGTTAGGGCTAGTTGGTTTAGCGTTAGGGTTAGGGTTATTTGGTTTAGGGTTAGGTTTAGGGTCAGGGTTAGGGTTAGGGTTAGGGTTATTTGGGCTAGGGTTAGGGTTAGGGTTAGGGTTAGGGTTAGGGTTAGGGTTAGTTGGGTTAGGGTTATGTTTAGGGTTATTTTGGTAAAGGTTAGGCTTATGGTTAGTGTTAGGGCTAGTTGGTTTAGGGTTAGGGTTATGGTTATTTGGTTTAGGGTTAGGTTTAGGGTCAGGGTTAGGGTTAGGGTTAGGGTTATTTGGGCTAGGGTTAGGGTTAGGGTTAGGGTTAGGGTTAGGGTTAGGGTTAGTTGGGTTTGGGCTAAGGTTAGGGTTATTTTGGTAAAGGTTAGGCTTATGGTTAGTGTTAGGGCTAGTTGGTTTAGGGTTAGGGTTATGGTTATTTGGTTTAGGGTTAGGTTTAGGGTCAGGGTTAGGGTTAGGGTTAGGGTTAGGGTTATGGTTAGTTGGGTTAGGGTCATTGTTAGGGTTGTTTTGGTAAAGGTTAGGCTTATGGTTAGTGTTAGGGCTAGTTGGTTTAGGGTTAGGGTTAGGGTTATTTGGTTTAGGGTTAGATTTAGGGTCAGGGTTAGGTTTAGGGTTAGGGTTATTTGGGCTAGGGTTAGGGTTAGGGTTAGGGTTAGGGTTAGGGTTAGGGTTAGGGTTAGGGTTAGGGTTAGGGTTAGGATTAGGGTTAGGGTTAGGGTTAGGGTTAGGGTTAGGGTTAGGGTTAGGGTTAGGGTTAGGGTTAGGGTTAGGGTTAGGGTTAGGGTTATGGTTAGTTGGGTTAGGGTTATGGTTAGGGTTATTTTGGTAAAGGTTAGGCTTAGGGTTAGTGTTAGGGCTAGTTGGTTTAGGGTTAGGGTTAGGGTTATTTGGTTTAGGGTTAGGTTTAGGGTCAGGGTTAGGGTTAGGGTTAGGGTTATTTGGGCTAGGGTTAGGGTTAGGGTTAGGGTTATGGTTAGTTGGGTTTGGGATATGGTTAGTGTTATTTTGGTAAAGGTTAGGCTTATGGTTAGTGTTAGGGCTAGTTGGTTTAGGGTTAGGGTTAGGGTTATTTGGTTTAGGGTTAGGTTTAGGGTCAGGGTTAGGGTTAGGGTTAGGTTTATTTGGGCTATGGTTAGGGTTAGGGTTAGGGTTAGGGTTAGGGTTATGGTTAGTTGGGTTTGGGTTATGGTTAGGGTTATTTTGGTAAAGGTTAGGCTTATGGTTAGTGTTAGGGCTAGTTGGTTTAGGGTTAGGGTTAGGGTTATTTGGTTTAGGGTTAGGTTTAGGGTCAGGGTTAGGGTTAGGGTTGGGGTTATGGTTAGTTGGGTTAGGGTTATGGTTAGTGTTATTTTGGTAATGGTTAGGCTTAGGGTTAGTGTTAGGGCTAGTTGGTTTAGGGTTAGTGTTAGGGTTATTTGGTTTAGGGTTAGGTTTAGGGTCAGGGTTAGGGTTAGGGTTATTTGGGCTAGGGTTAGGGTTAGGGTTAGGGTTAGGGTTAGGGTTAGGGTTAGTTGGGTTAGGGTTATGTTTAGGGTTATTTTGGTAAAGGTTAGGCTTATGGTTAGTGTTAGGGCTAGTTGGTTTAGGGTTAGGGTTATGGTTATTTGGTTTAGGGTTAGGTTTAGGGTCAGGGTTAGGGTTAGGGTTAGGGTTATTTGGGCTAGGGTTAGGGTTAGGGTTAGGGTTAGGGTTAGTTGGGTTAGGGTTATGGTTAGGTTTATTTTGGTAAAGGTTAGGCTTATGGTTAGTGTTAGGGCTAGTTGGTTTAGGGTTAGGGTTAGGGTTATTTGGTTTAGGGTTAGGTTTAGGGTCAGGGTTAGGGTTAGGGTTAGGGTTATTTGGGCTAGGGTTAGGGTTAGGGTTATGGTTAGGGTTAGGGTTAGGGTTATGGTTAGTTGGGTTAGGGTTATGGTTAGAGTTATTTTGGTAAATGTTAGGCTTATGGTTAGTGTTAGGGCTAGTTGGTTTAGGGTTAGGGTTAGGGTTATTTGGTTTAGGGTTAGGTTTAGGGTCAGGGTTAGGGTTAGGGTTATTTGGGCTAGGGTTAGGGTTAGGGTTAGGGTTAGGGTTAGGGTTAGTTGGGTTAGGGTTATGGTTAGGGTTATTTTGGTAAAGGTTAGGCTTATGGTTAGTGTTAGGGCTAGTTGGTTTAGGGTTAGGGTTAGGGTTATTTGGTTTAGGGTTAGGTTTAGGGTCAGGGTTAGGGTTAGGGTTAGGGTTATTTGGGCTAGGATTAGGGTTAGGGTTAGGGTTAGGGTTAGGGTTAGGGTTAGGGTTAGGGTTAGGGTTAGGGTTATGATTAGTTGGGTTAGGGTTATGGTTAGGGTTATTTTGGTAAAGGTTAGGCTTAGGGTTAGTGTTAGGGCTAGTTGGTTTAGCGTTAGGGTTAGGGTTATTTGGTTTAGGGTTAGGTTTAGGGTCAGGGTTAGGGTTAGGGTTAGGGTTATTTGGGCTAGGGTTAGGGTTAGGGTTAGGGTTAGGGTTAGGGTTAGGGTTAGTTGGGTTAGGGTTATGTTTAGGGTTATTTTGGTAAAGGTTAGGCTTATGGTTAGTGTTAGGGCTAGTTGGTTTAGGGTTAGGGTTATGGTTATTTGGTTTAGGGTTAGGTTTAGGGTCAGGGTTAGGGTTAGGGTTAGGGTTATTTGGGCTAGGGTTAGGGTTAGGGTTAGGGTTAGGGTTAGGGTTAGTTGGGTTTGGGCTATGGTTAGGGTTATTTTGGTAAAGGTTAGGCTTATGGTTAGTGTTAGGGCTAGTTGGTTTAGGGTTAGGGTTATGGTTATTTGGTTTAGGGTTAGGTTTAGGGTCAGGGTTAGGGTTAGGGTTAGGGTTAGGGTTATGGTTAGTTGGGTTAGGGTCATTGTTAGGGTTGTTTTGGTAAAGGTTAGGCTTATGGTTAGTGTTAGGGCTAGTTGGTTTAGGGTTAGGGTTAGGGTTATTTGGTTTAGGGTTAGATTTAGGGTCAGGGTTAGGTTTAGGGTTAGGGTTATTTGGGCTAGGGTTAGGGTTAGGGTTAGGGTTAGGGTTAGGGTTAGGGTTAGGGTTAGGGTTAGGGTTAGGGTTAGGGTTATGGTTAGTTGGGTTAGGGTTATGGTTAGGGTTATTTTGGTAAAGGTTAGGCTTAGGGTTAGTGTTAGGGCTAGTTGGTTTAGGGTTAGGGTTAGGGTTATTTGGTTTAGGGTTAGGTTTAGGGTCAGGGTTAGGGTTAGGGTTAGGGTTATTTGGGCTAGGGTTAGGGTTAGGGTTAGGGTTATGGTTAGATGGGTTTGGGATATGGTTAGTGTTATTTTGGTAAAGGTTAGGCTTATGGTTAGTGTTAGGGCTAGTTGGTTTAGGGTTAGGGTTAGCGTTATTTGGTTTAGGGTTAGGTTTAGGGTCAGGGTTAGGGTTAGGGTTAGGGTTATTTGGGCTATGGTTAGGGTTAGGGTTAGGGTTAGGGTTATGGTTAGTTGGGTTTGGGTTATGGTTAGGGTTATTTTGGTAAAGGTTAGGCTTATGGTTAGTGTTAGGGCTAGTTGGTTTAGGGTTAGGGTTAGGGTTATTTGGTTTAGGGTTAGGTTTAGGGTCAGGGTTAGGGTTAGGGTTGGGGTTATGGTTAGTTGGGTTAGGGTTATGGTTAGTGTTATTTTGGTAATGGTTAGGCTTAGGGTTAGTGTTAGGGCTAGTTGGTTTAGCGTTAGGGTTAGGGTTATTTGGTTTAGGGTTAGGTTTAGGGTCAGGGTTAGGGTTAGGGTTAGGGTTATTTGGGCTAGGGTTAGGGTTAGGGTTAGGGTTAGGGTTAGGGTTAGGGTTAGTTGGGTTTGGGCTAAGGTTAGGGTTATTTTGGTAAAGGTTAGGCTTATGGTTAGTGTTAGGGCTAGTTGGTTTAGGGTTAGGGTTATGGTTATTTGGTTTAGGGTTAGGTTTAGGGTCAGGGTTAGGGTTAGGGTTAGGGTTAGGGTTATGGTTAGTTGGGTTAGGGTCATTGTTAGGGTTGTTTTGGTAAAGGTTAGGCTTATGGTTAGTGTTAGGGCTAGTTGGTTTAGGGTTAGGGTTAGGGTTATTTGGTTTAGGGTTAGATTTAGGGTCAGGGTTAGGTTTAGGGTTAGGGTTATTTGGGCTAGGGTTAGGGTTAGGGTTAGGGTTAGGGTTAGGGTTAGGGTTAGGGTTAGGGTTAGGGTTAGGGTTAGGATTAGGGTTAGGGTTAGGGTTAGGGTTAGGGTTAGGGTTAGGGTTAGGGTTAGGGTTAGGGTTAGGGTTAGGGTTAGGGTTAGGGTTATGGTTAGTTGGGTTAGGGTTATGGTTAGGGTTATTTTGGTAAAGGTTAGGCTTAGGGTTAGTGTTAGGGCTAGTTGGTTTAGGGTTAGGGTTAGGGTTATTTGGTTTAGGGTTAGGTTTAGGGTCAGGGTTAGGGTTAGGGTTAGGGTTATTTGGGCTAGGGTTAGGGTTAGGGTTAGGGTTATGGTTAGTTGGGTTTGGGATATGGTTAGTGTTATTTTGGTAAAGGTTAGGCTTATGGTTAGTGTTAGGGCTAGTTGGTTTAGGGTTAGGGTTAGGGTTATTTGGTTTAGGGTTAGGTTTAGGGTCAGGGTTAGGGTTAGGGTTAGGTTTATTTGGGCTATGGTTAGGGTTAGGGTTAGGGTTAGGGTTAGGGTTATGGTTAGTTGGGTTTGGGTTATGGTTAGGGTTATTTTGGTAAAGGTTAGGCTTATGGTTAGTGTTAGGGCTAGTTGGTTTAGGGTTAGGGTTAGGGTTATTTGGTTTAGGGTTAGGTTTAGGGTCAGGGTTAGGGTTAGGGTTGGGGTTATGGTTAGTTGGGTTAGGGTTATGGTTAGTGTTATTTTGGTAATGGTTAGGCTTAGGGTTAGTGTTAGGGCTAGTTGGTTTAGGGTTAGTGTTAGGGTTATTTGGTTTAGGGTTAGGTTTAGGGTCAGGGTTAGGGTTAGGGTTATTTGGGCTAGGGTTAGGGTTAGGGTTAGGGTTAGGGTTAGGGTTAGGGTTAGTTGGGTTAGGGTTATGTTTAGGGTTATTTTGGTAAAGGTTAGGCTTATGGTTAGTGTTAGGGCTAGTTGGTTTAGGGTTAGGGTTATGGTTATTTGGTTTAGGGTTAGGTTTAGGGTCAGGGTTAGGGTTAGGGTTAGGGTTATTTGGGCTAGGGTTAGGGTTAGGGTTAGGGTTAGGGTTAGTTGGGTTAGGGTTATGGTTAGGTTTATTTTGGTAAAGGTTAGGCTTATGGTTAGTGTTAGGGCTAGTTGGTTTAGGGTTAGGGTTAGGGTTATTTGGTTTAGGGTTAGGTTTAGGGTCAGGGTTAGGGTTAGGGTTAGGGTTATTTGGGCTAGGGTTAGGGTTAGGGTTATGGTTAGGGTTAGGGTTAGGGTTATGGTTAGTTGGGTTAGGGTTATGGTTAGAGTTATTTTGGTAAATGTTAGGCTTATGGTTAGTGTTAGGGCTAGTTGGTTTAGGGTTAGGGTTAGGGTTATTTGGTTTAGGGTTAGGTTTAGGGTCAGGGTTAGGGTTAGGGTTATTTGGGCTAGGGTTAGGGTTAGGGTTAGGGTTAGGGTTAGGGTTAGTTGGGTTAGGGTTATGGTTAGGGTTATTTTGGTAAAGGTTAGGCTTATGGTTAGTGTTAGGGCTAGTTGGTTTAGGGTTAGGGTTAGGGTTATTTGGTTTAGGGTTAGGTTTAGGGTCAGGGTTAGGGTTAGGGTTAGGGTTATTTGGGCTAGGATTAGGGTTAGGGTTAGGGTTAGGGTTAGGGTTAGGGTTAGGGTTAGGGTTAGGGTTATGATTAGTTGGGTTAGGGTTATGGTTAGGGTTATTTTGGTAAAGGTTAGGCTTAGGGTTAGTTTTAGGGCTAGTTGGTTTAGCGTTAGGGTTAGGGTTATTTGGTTTAGGGTTAGGTTTAGGGTCAGGGTTAGGGTTAGGGTTAGGGTTATTTGGGCTAGGGTTAGGGTTAGGGTTAGGGTTAGGGTTAGGGTTAGGGTTAGTTGGGTTAGGGTTATGTTTAGGGTTATTTTGGTAAAGGTTAGGCTTATGGTTAGTGTTAGGGCTAGTTGGTTTAGGGTTAGGGTTATGGTTATTTGGTTTAGGGTTAGGTTTAGGGTCAGGGTTAGGGTTAGGGTTAGGGTTATTTGGGCTAGGGTTAGGGTTAGGGTTAGGGTTAGGGTTAGGGTTAGTTGGGTTTGGGCTATGGTTAGGGTTATTTTGGTAAAGGTTAGGCTTATGGTTAGTGTTAGGGCTAGTTGGTTTAGGGTTAGGGTTATGGTTATTTGGTTTAGGGTTAGGTTTAGGGTCAGGGTTAGGGTTAGGGTTAGGGTTAGGGTTATGGTTAGTTGGGTTAGGGTCATTGTTAGGGTTGTTTTGGTAAAGGTTAGGCTTATGGTTAGTGTTAGGGCTAGTTGGTTTAGGGTTAGGGTTAGGGTTATTTGGTTTAGGGTTAGATTTAGGGTCAGGGTTAGGTTTAGGGTTAGGGTTATTTGGGCTAGGGTTAGGGTTAGGGTTAGGGTTAGGGTTAGGGTTAGGGTTAGGGTTAGGGTTAGGGTTAGGGTTAGGGTTATGGTTAGTTGGGTTAGGGTTATGGTTAGGGTTATTTTGGTAAAGGTTAGGCTTAGGGTTAGTGTTAGGGCTAGTTGGTTTAGGGTTAGGGTTAGGGTTATTTGGTTTAGGGTTAGGTTTAGGGTCAGGGTTAGGGTTAGGGTTAGGGTTATTTGGGCTAGGGTTAGGGTTAGGGTTAGGGTTATGGTTAGATGGGTTTGGGATATGGTTAGTGTTATTTTGGTAAAGGTTAGGCTTATGGTTAGTGTTAGGGCTAGTTGGTTTAGGGTTAGGGTTAGCGTTATTTGGTTTAGGGTTAGGTTTAGGGTCAGGGTTAGGGTTAGGGTTAGGGTTATTTGGGCTATGGTTAGGGTTAGGGTTAGGGTTAGGGTTATGGTTAGTTGGGTTTGGGTTATGGTTAGGGTTATTTTGGTAAAGGTTAGGCTTATGGTTAGTGTTAGGGCTAGTTGGTTTAGGGTTAGGGTTAGGGTTATTTGGTTTAGGGTTAGGTTTAGGGTCAGGGTTAGGGTTAGGGTTGGGGTTATGGTTAGTTGGGTTAGGGTTATGGTTAGTGTTATTTTGGTAATGGTTAGGCTTAGGGTTAGTGTTAGGGCTAGTTGGTTTAGCGTTAGGGTTAGGGTTATTTGGTTTAGGGTTAGGTTTAGGGTCAGGGTTAGGGTTAGGGTTAGGGTTATTTGGGCTAGGGTTAGGGTTAGGGTTAGGGTTAGGGTTAGGGTTAGTTGGGTTAGGGTTATGTTTAGGGTTATTTTGGTAAAGGTTAGGCTTATGGTTAGTGTTAGGGCTAGTTGGTTTAGGGTTAGGGTTATGGTTATTTGGTTTAGGGTTAGGTTTAGGGTCAGGGTTAGGGTTAGGGTTAGGGTTATTTGGGCTAGGGTTAGGGTTAGGGTTAGGGTTAGGGTTAGTTGGGTTAGGGTTATGGTTAGGGTTATTTTGGTAAAGGTTAGGCTTATGGTTAGTGTTAGGGCTAGTTGGTTTAGGGTTAGGGTTAGGGTTATTTGGTTTAGGGTTAGGTTTAGGGTCAGGGTTAGGGTTAGGGTTAGGGTTATTTGGGCTAGGGTTAGGGTTAGGGTTATGGTTAGGGTTAGGGTTAGGGTTATGGTTAGTTGGGTTAGGGTTATGGTTAGAGTTATTTTGGTAAATGTTAGGCTTATGGTTAGTGTTAGGGCTAGTTGGTTTAGGGTTAGGGTTAGGGTTATTTGGTTTAGGGTTAGGTTTAGGGTCAGGGTTAGGGTTAGGGTTATTTGGGCTAGGGTTAGGGTTAGGGTTAGGGTTAGGGTTAGGGTTAGGGTTAGTTGGGTTAGGGTTATGGTTAGGGTTATTTTGGTAAAGGTTAGGCTTATGGTTAGTGTTAGGGCTAGTTGGTTTAGGGTTAGGGTTAGGGTTATTTGGTTTAGGGTTAGGTTTAGGGTCAGGGTTAGGGTTAGGGTTAGGGTTAGGGTTATTTGGGCTAGGGTTAGGGTTAGGGTTAGGGTTAGGGTTAGGGTTAGGGTTATGGTTAGTTGGGTTTGGGTTATGGTTAGGGCTTTTGGTAAAGGTTAGGCTTATGGTTAGTGTTAGGGCTAGTTGGTTTAGGGTTAGGGTTATGGTTATTTGGTTTAGGGTTAGGTTTAGGGTCAGGGTTAGGGTTATGGTTAGGGTTAGGGCTAGGGTTATGGTTAGTTGGGTTACGGTTATGGTTAGGGTTATTTTGGTAAAGGTTAGGCTTATGGTTAGTGTTAGGGCTAGTTGGTTTAGGGTTAGGGTTAGGGTTATTTGGTTTAGGGTTAGGTTTAGTGTCAGGGTTAGGTTTAGGGTTAGGGTTATTTGGGCTAGGTTTAGGGTTAGGGTTAGGGTTAGGGTTAGGGTTAGGGTTAGGGTTAGGGTTAGGGTTAGGGTTAGGGTTAGGGTTAGGGTTATGGTTAGTTGGGTTAGGGTTATGGTTAGGGTTATTTTGGTAAAGGTTAGGCTTAGGGTTAGTGTTAGGGCTAGTTGGTTTAGGGTTAGGGTTAGGGTTATTTGATTTAGGGTTAGGTTTAGGGTCAGGGTTAGGGTTAGGGTTAGGGTTATTTGGGTAGGGTTAGGGTTAGGGTTAGGGTTATGGTTAGTTGGGTTTGGGTTATGGTTAGTGTTATTTTGGTAAAGGTTAGACTTATGGTTAGTGTTAGGGCTAGTTGGTTTAGGGTTAGGGTTAGGGTTATTTGGTTTAGGGTTAGGTTTAGGGTCAGGGTTAGGGTTAGGGTTAGGGTTATTTGGGCTAGGGTTAGGGTTAGGGTTATTTGGGCTAGGGTTAGGGTTAGGGTTAGGGTTATGGTTAGGGTTAGGGTTAGGGTTATGGTTAGTTGGGTTTGGGTTATGGTTAGGGTTATTTTGGTAAAGGTTAGGCTTATGGTTAGTGTTAGGGCTAGTTGGTTTAGGGTTAGGGTTAGGGTTATTTGGTTTAGGGTTAGGTTTAGGGTCAGGGTTAGGGTTAGGGTTGGGGTTATGGTTAGTTGGGTTAGGGTTATGGTTAGTGTTATTTTGGTAATGGTTAGGCTTAGGGTTAGTGTTAGGGCTAGTTGGTTTAGGGTTAGGGTTAGGGTTATTTGGTTTAGGGTTAGGTTTAGGGTCAGGGTTAGGGTTAGGGTTAGGGTTATTTGGGCTAGGGTTAGGGTTAGGGTTAGGGTTAGGGTTAGGGTTAGGGTTATGGTTAGTTGGGTTTGGGTTATGGTTAGGGCTTTTGGTAAAGGTTAGGCTTATGGTTAGTGTTAGGGCTAGTTGGTTTAGGGTTAGGGTTATGGTTATTTGGTTTAGGGTTAGGTTTAGGGTCAGGGTTAGGGTTAGGGTTAGGGTTAGGGCTAGGGTTATGGTTAGCTGGGTTACGGTTATGGTTAGGGTTATTTTGGTAAAGGTTAGGCTTATGGTTAGTGTTAGGGCTAGTTGGTTTAGGGTTAGGGTTAGGGTTATTTGGTTTAGGGTTAGGTTTAGTGTCAGGGTTAGGTTTAGGGTTAGGGTTATTTGGGCTAGGTTTAGGGTTAGGGTTAGGGTTAGGGTTAGGGTTAGGGTTAGGGTTAGGGTTAGGGTTAGGGTTAGGGTTAGGGTTAGGGTTAGGGTTAGGGTTAGGGTTATGGTTAGTTGGGTTAGGGTTATGGTTAGGGTTATTTTGGTAAAGGTTAGGCTTAGGGTTAGTGTTAGGGCTAGTTGGTTTAGGGTTAGGGTTAGGGTTATTTGGTTTAGGGTTAGGTTTAGGGTCAGGGTTAGGGTTAGGGTTAGGGTTATTTGGGCTAGGGTTAGGGTTAGGGTTAGGGTTAGGGTTAGGGTTAGGGTTAGGGTTATGATTAGTTGGGTTAGGGTTATGGTTAGGGTTATTTTGGTAAAGGTTAGGCTTAGGGTTAGTGTTAGGGCTAGTTGGTTTAGCGTTAGGGTTAGGGTTATTTGGTTTAGGGTTAGGTTTAGGGTCAGGGTTAGGGTTAGGGTTAGGGTTATTTGGACTAGGGTTAGGGTTAGGGTTAGGGTTAGGGTTTTGGTTAGTTGGGTTTGGGTTATGGTTAGTGTTATTTTGGTAAAGGTTAGGCTTATGGTTAGTGTTAGGGCTAGTTGGTTTAGGGTTAGGGTTAGGGTTATTTGGTTTAGGGTTAGGTTTAGGGTCAGGGTTAGGGTTAGGGTTAGGGTTATTTGGGCTAGGGTTAGGGTTAGGGTTAGGGTTAGGGTTAGGGTTAGGGTTATGGTTAGTTGGGTTTGGGTTATGGTTAGGGCTTTTGGTAAAGGTTAGGCTTATGGTTAGTGTTAGGGCTAGTTGGTTTAGGGTTAGGGTTATGGTTATTTGGTTTAGGGTTAGGTTTAGGGTCAGGGTTAGGGTTAGGGTTAGGGTTAGGGCTAGGGTTATGGTTAGTTGGGTTACGGTTATGGTTAGGGTTATTTTGGTAAAGGTTAGGCTTATGGTTAGTGTTAGGGCTAGTTGGTTTAGGGTTAGGGTTAGGGTTATTTGGTTTGGGGTTAGGTTTAGTGTCAGGGTTAGGTTTAGGGTTAGGGTTATTTGGGCTAGGTTTAGGGTTAGGGTTAGGGTTAGGGTTAGGGTTAGGGTTAGGGTTAGGGTTAGGGTTAGGGTTAGGGTTAGGGTTAGGGTTATGGTTAGTTGGGTTAGGGTTATGGTTAGGGTTATTTTGGTAAAGGTTAGGCTTAGGGTTAGTGTTAGGGCTAGTTGGTTTAGGGTTAGGGTTAGGGTTATTTGGTTTAGGGTTAGGTTTAGGGTCAGGGTTAGGGTTAGGGTTAGGGTTATTTGGGTAGGGTTAGGGTTAGGGTTAGGGTTATGGTTAGTTGGGTTTGGGTTATGGTTAGTGTTATTTTGGTAAAGGTTAGGCTTATGGTTAGTGTTAGGGCTAGTTGGTTTAGGGTTAGGGTTAGGGTTATTTGGTTTAGGGTTAGGTTTAGGGTCAGGGTTAGGGTTAGGGTTAGGGTTATTTGGGCTAGGGTTAGGGTTAGGGTTATTTGGGCTAGGGTTAGGGTTAGGGTTAGGGTTATGGTTAGGGTTAGGGTTAGGGTTATGGTTAGTTGGGTTTGGGTTATGGTTAGGGTTATTTTGGTAAAGGTTAGGCTTATGGTTAGTGTTAGGGCTAGTTGGTTTAGGGTTAGGGTTAGGGTTATTTGGTTTAGGGTTAGGTTTAGGGTCAGGGTTAGGGTTAGGGTTGGGGTTATGGTTAGTTGGGTTAGGGTTATGGTTAGTGTTATTTTGGTAATGGTTAGGCTTAGGGTTAGTGTTAGGGCTAGTTGGTTTAGGGTTAGGGTTAGGGTTATTTGGTTTAGGGTTAGGTTTAGGGTCAGGGTTAGGTTTAGGGTTAGGGTTATTTGGGCTAGGGTTAGGGTTAGGGTTAGGGTTAGGGTTATGGTTAGTTGGGTTAGGGTTATGGTTAGGGTTATTTTGGTAAAGGTTAGGCTTATGGTTAGTGTTAGGGCTAGGTGGTTTAGGGTTAGGGTTAGGGTTATTTGGTTTAGGGTTATGTTTAGGGTCAGGGTTAGGGTTAGGGTTAGGGTTATTTGGGCTAGGGTTAGGGTTAGGGTTATGGTTAGGGTTAGGGTTAGGGTTAGGGTTATGGTTATTTGGGTTAGGGTTATGGTTAGAGTTATTTTGGTAAAGGTTAGGCTTATGGTTTGTGTTAGGGCTAGTTGGTTTAGGGTTAGGGTTAGGGTTATTTGGTTTAGGGTTAGGTTTACGGTCAGGGTTAGGGTTAGGGTTATTTGGGCTAGGGTTAGGGTTAGGGTTAGGGTTAGGGTTAGGGTTAGGGTTATGATTAGTTGGGTTAGGGTTGTGGTTAGGGTTATTTTGGTAAAGGTTAGGCTTAGGGTTAGTGTTAGGGCTAGTTGGTTTAGCGTTAGGGTTAGGGTTATTTGGTTTAGGGTTAGGTTTAGGGTCAGGGTTAGGGTTAGGGTTAGGGTTATTTGGGCTAGGGTTAGGGTTAGAGTTAGGGTTAGGGTTAGGGTTAGGGTTAGGGTTAGTTGGGTTAGGGTTATGGTTAGGGTTATTTTGGTAAAGGTTAGGCTTATGGTTAGTGTTAGGGCTAGTTGGTTTAGGGTTAGGGTTAGGGTTATTTGGTTTAGGGTTAGGTTTAGGGTCAGGGTTAGGGTTAGGGTTAGGGTTATTTGGGCTAGGGTTAGGGTTAGGGTTAGGGTTAGGGTTAGGGTTAGGGTTAGGGTTAGGGTTAGGGTTAGTTGGGTTAGGGTTATGTTTAGGGTTATTTTGGTAAAGGTTAGGTTTAGGGTTAGTGTTAGGGCTAGTTGGTTTAGCGTTAGGGTTATGGTTATTTGGTTTAGGGTTAGGTTTAGGGTCAGGGTTAGGGTTAGGGTTAGGGTTATTTGGGCTAGGGTTAGGGTTAGGGTTAGGGTTAGGGTTAGGGTTATGGTTAGTTGGGTTTGCGTTATGGTTAGGGTTATTTTGGTAAAGGTTAGGCTTATGGTTAGTGTTAGGGCTAGTTGGTTTAGGGTTAGGGTTATGGTTATTTGGTTTAGGGTTAGGTTTAGGGTCAGGGTTAGGGTTAGGGTTAGGGTTAGGGTTATGGTTAGTTGGGTTAGGGTTATTGTTAGGGTTGTTTTGGTAAAGGTTAGGCTTATGGTTAGTGTTAGGGCTAGTTGGTTTAGGGTTAGGGTTAGGGTTATTTGGTTTAGGGTTAGGTTTAGGGTCAGGGTTAGGTTTAGGGTTAGGGTTATTAGGGCTAGGTTTATTGTTAGGGTTAGGGTTAGGGTTAGGGTTAGGGTTAGGGTTAGGGTTAGGGTTAGGGTTAGGGTTATGGTTAGTTGGGTTAGGGTTATGGTTAGGGTTATTTTGGTAAAGGTTAGGCTTAGGGTTAGTGTTAGGGCTAGTTGGTTTAGGGTTAGGGTTAGGGTTATTTGGTTTAGGGTTAGGTTTAGGGTCAGGGTTAGGGTTAGGGTTAGGGTTATTTGGGCTAGGGTTAGGGTTAGGGTTAGGGTTATGGTTAGTTGGGTTTGGGATATGGTTAGTGTTATTTTAGTAAAGGTTAGGCTTATGGTTAGTGTTAGGGCTAGTTGGTTTAGGGTTAGGGTTAGGGTTATTTGGTTTAGGGTTAGGTTTAGGGTCAGGGTTAGGGTTAGGGTTAGGGTTATTTGGGCTATGGTTAGGGTTAGGGTTAGGGTTAGGGTTAGGGTTATGGTTAGTTGGGTTTGGGTTATGGTTAGGGTTATTTTGGTAAAGGTTAGGCTTATGGTTAATGTTAGGGCTAGTTGGTTTAGGGTTAGGGTTAGGGTTATTTGGTTTAGGGTTAGGTTTAGGGTCAGGGTTAGGGTTAGGGTTGGGGTTATGGTTAGTTGGGTTAGGGTTATGGTTAGTGTTATTTTGGTAATGGTTAGGCTTAGGGTTAGTGTTAGGGCTAGTTGGTTTAGGGTTAGTGTTAGGGTTATTTGGTTTAGGGTTAGGTTTAGGGTCAGGGTTAGGGTTAGGGTTATTTGGGCTAGGGTTAGGGTTAGGGTTAGGGTTAGGGTTAGGGTTAGTTGGGTTAGGGTTATGTTTAGGGTTATTTTGGTAAAGGCTAGGCTTATGGTTAGTGTTCGGGCTAGTTGGTTTAGGGTTAGGGTTATGGTTATTTGGTTTAGGGTTAGGTTTAGGGTCAGGGTTAGGGTTAGGGTTTGGGTTATTTGGGCTAGGGTTAGGGTTAGGGTTAGGGTTAGGGTTAGTTGGGTTAGGGTTATGGTTAGGGTTATTTTGGTAAAGGTTAGGCTTATGGTTAGTGTTAGGGCTAGTTGGTTTAGGGTTAGGGTTAAGGTTATTTGGTTTAGGGTTAGGTTTAGGGTCAGGGTTAGGGTTAGGGTTAGGGTTATTTGGGCTAGGGTTAGGGTTAGGGTTATGGTTAGGGTTAGGGTTAGGGTTATGGTTAGTTGGGTTAGGGTTATGGTTAGAGTTATTTTGGTAAATGTTAGGCTTATGGTTAGTGTTAGGGCTAGTTGGTTTAGGGTTAGGGTTAGGGTTATTTGGTTTAGGGTTAGGTTTAGGGTCAGGGTTAGGGTTAGGGTTAGGGTTATTTGGGCTAGGGTTAGGGTTTGGGTTAGGGTTAGGGTTAGGGTTAGGGTTAGTTGGGTTAGGGTTATGGTTAGGGTTATTTTGGTAAAGGTTAGGCTTATGGTTAGTGTTAGGGCTAGTTGGTTTAGGGTTAGGGTTAGGGTTATTTGGTTTAGGGTTAGGTTTAGGGTCAGGGTTAGGGTTAGGGTTAGGGTTATTTGGGCTAGGGTTAGGGTTAGGGTTAGGGTTAGGGTTAGGGTTAGGGTTAGGGTTAGGGTTAGGGTTAGGGTTATGATTAGTTGGGTTAGGGTTATGGTTAGGGTTATTTTGGTAAAGGTTAGGCTTAGGGTTAGTGTTAGGGCTAGTTGGTTTAGCGTTAGGGTTAGGGTTATTTGGTTTAGGGTTAGGTTTAGGGTCAGGGTTAGGGTTAGGGTTAGGGTTATTTGGGCTAGGGTTAGGGTTAGGGTTAGGGTTAGGGTTAGGGTTAGTTGGGTTAGGGTTATGTTTAGGGTTATTTTGGTAAAGGTTAGGCTTATGGTTAGTGTTAGGGCTAGTTGGTTTAGGGTTAGGGTTATGGTTATTTGGTTTAGGGTTAGGTTTAGGGTCAGGGTTAGGGTTAGGGTTAGGGTTATTTGGGCTAGGGTTAGGGTTAGGGTTAGGGTTAGGGTTAGTTGGGTTAGGGTTATGGTTAGGGTTATTTTGGTAAAGGTTAGGCTTAGGGTTAGTGTTAGGGCTAGTTGGTTTAGCGTTAGGGTTAGGGTTATTTGGTTTAGGGTTAGGTTTAGGGTCAGGGTTAGGGTTAGGGTTAGGGTTATTTGGGCTAGGGTTAGGGTTCGGGTTAGGGTTAGGGTTAGGGTTAGGGTTATGGTTAGTTGGGTTAGGGTTATGGTTATAGTTATTTTGGTAAAGGTTAGGCTTATGGTTAGTGTTAGGGCTAGCTGGTTTAGGGTTAGGGTTAGGGTTATTTGGTTTAGGGTTAGGTTTAGGGTCAGGGTTAGGGTTAGGGTTATTTGGGCTAGGGTTAGGGTTAGGGTTAGGGTTAGGGTTAGTTGGGTTAGGGTTATGGTTAGGGTTATTTTGGTAAAGGTTAGGCTTATGGTTAGTGTTAGGGCTAGTTGGTTTAGGGTTAGGGTTAGGGTTATTTGGTTTAGGGTTAGGTTTAGGGTCAGGGTTAGGGTTAGGGTTAGGGTTAGGGTTATGGTTAGTTGGGTTAGGGTTATTGTTAGGGTTGTTTTGGTAAAGGTTAGGCTTATGGTTAGTGTTAGGGCTAGTTGGTTTAGGGTTAGGGTTAGGGTTATTTGGTTTAGGGTTAGGTTTAGGGTCAGGGTTAGGTTTAGGGTTAGGGTTATTAGGGCTAGGTTTATTGTTAGGGTTAGGGTTAGGGTTAGGGTTAGGGTTAGGGTTAGGGTTAGGGTTAGGGTTAGGGTTATGGTTAGTTGGGTTAGGGTTATGGTTAGGGTTATTTTGGTAAAGGTTAGGCTTAGGGTTAGTGTTAGGGCTAGTTGGTTTAGGGTTAGGGTTAGGGTTATTTGGTTTAGGGTTAGGTTTAGGGTCAGGGTTAGGGTTAGGGTTAGGGTTATTTGGGCTAGGGTTAGGGTTAGGGTTAGGGTTATGGTTAGTTGGGTTTGGGATATGGTTAGTGTTATTTTAGTAAAGGTTAGGCTTATGGTTAGTGTTAGGGCTAGTTGGTTTAGGGTTAGGGTTAGGGTTATTTGGTTTAGGGTTAGGTTTAGGGTCAGGGTTAGGGTTAGGGTTAGGGTTATTTGGGCTATGGTTAGGGTTAGGGTTAGGGTTAGGGTTAGGGTTATGGTTAGTTGGGTTTGGGTTATGGTTAGGGTTATTTTGGTAAAGGTTAGGCTTATGGTTAATGTTAGGGCTAGTTGGTTTAGGGTTAGGGTTAGGGTTATTTGGTTTAGGGTTAGGTTTAGGGTCAGGGTTAGGGTTAGGGTTGGGGTTATGGTTAGTTGGGTTAGGGTTATGGTTAGTGTTATTTTGGTAATGGTTAGGCTTAGGGTTAGTGTTAGGGCTAGTTGGTTTAGGGTTAGTGTTAGGGTTATTTGGTTTAGGGTTAGGTTTAGGGTCAGGGTTAGGGTTAGGGTTATTTGGGCTAGGGTTAGGGTTAGGGTTAGGGTTAGGGTTAGGGTTAGTTGGGTTAGGGTTATGTTTAGGGTTATTTTGGTAAAGGCTAGGCTTATGGTTAGTGTTCGGGCTAGTTGGTTTAGGGTTAGGGTTATGGTTATTTGGTTTAGGGTTAGGTTTAGGGTCAGGGTTAGGGTTAGGGTTTGGGTTATTTGGGCTAGGGTTAGGGTTAGGGTTAGGGTTAGGGTTAGTTGGGTTAGGGTTATGGTTAGGGTTATTTTGGTAAAGGTTAGGCTTATGGTTAGTGTTAGGGCTAGTTGGTTTAGGGTTAGGGTTAAGGTTATTTGGTTTAGGGTTAGGTTTAGGGTCAGGGTTAGGGTTAGGGTTAGGGTTATTTGGGCTAGGGTTAGGGTTAGGGTTATGGTTAGGGTTAGGGTTAGGGTTATGGTTAGTTGGGTTAGGGTTATGGTTAGAGTTATTTTGGTAAATGTTAGGCTTATGGTTAGTGTTAGGGCTAGTTGGTTTAGGGTTAGGGTTAGGGTTATTTGGTTTAGGGTTAGGTTTAGGGTCAGGGTTAGGGTTAGGGTTAGGGTTATTTGGGCTAGGGTTAGGGTTTGGGTTAGGGTTAGGGTTAGGGTTAGGGTTAGTTGGGTTAGGGTTATGGTTAGGGTTATTTTGGTAAAGGTTAGGCTTATGGTTAGTGTTAGGGCTAGTTGGTTTAGGGTTAGGGTTAGGGTTATTTGGTTTAGGGTTAGGTTTAGGGTCAGGGTTAGGGTTAGGGTTAGGGTTATTTGGGCTAGGGTTAGGGTTAGGGTTAGGGTTAGGGTTAGGGTTAGGGTTAGGGTTAGGGTTAGGGTTAGGGTTATGATTAGTTGGGTTAGGGTTATGGTTAGGGTTATTTTGGTAAAGGTTAGGCTTAGGGTTAGTGTTAGGGCTAGTTGGTTTAGCGTTAGGGTTAGGGTTATTTGGTTTAGGGTTAGGTTTAGGGTCAGGGTTAGGGTTAGGGTTAGGGTTATTTGGGCTAGGGTTAGGGTTAGGGTTAGGGTTAGGGTTAGGGTTAGTTGGGTTAGGGTTATGTTTAGGGTTATTTTGGTAAAGGTTAGGCTTATGGTTAGTGTTAGGGCTAGTTGGTTTAGGGTTAGGGTTATGGTTATTTGGTTTAGGGTTAGGTTTAGGGTCAGGGTTAGGGTTAGGGTTAGGGTTATTTGGGCTAGGGTTAGGGTTAGGGTTAGGGTTAGGGTTAGTTGGGTTAGGGTTATGGTTAGGGTTATTTTGGTAAAGGTTAGGCTTAGGGTTAGTGTTAGGGCTAGTTGGTTTAGCGTTAGGGTTAGGGTTATTTGGTTTAGGGTTAGGTTTAGGGTCAGGGTTAGGGTTAGGGTTAGGGTTATTTGGGCTAGGGTTAGGGTTCGGGTTAGGGTTAGGGTTAGGGTTAGGGTTATGGTTAGTTGGGTTAGGGTTATGGTTATAGTTATTTTGGTAAAGGTTAGGCTTATGGTTAGTGTTAGGGCTAGCTGGTTTAGGGTTAGGGTTAGGGTTATTTGGTTTAGGGTTAGGTTTAGGGTCAGGGTTAGGGTTAGGGTTATTTGGGCTAGGGTTAGGGTTAGGGTTAGGGTTAGGGTTAGTTGGGTTAGGGTTATGGTTAGGGTTATTTTGGTAAAGGTTAGGCTTATGGTTAGTGTTAGGGCTAGTTGGTTTAGGGTTAGGGTTAGGGTTATTTGGTTTAGGGTTAGGTTTAGGGTCAGGGTTACGGTTAGGGTTAGGGTTATTTGGGCTAGGGTTAGGGTTAGGGTTAGGGTTAGGGTTAGTTCGGTTAGGGTTATGGTTAGGGTTATTTTGGTAAAGGTTAGGCTTATGGTTAGTGTTAGGGCTAGTTGGTTTAGGGTTAGGGTTAGGGTTATTTGGTTTAGGGTTAGGTTTAGGGTCAGGGTTAGGGTTAGGGTTAGGGTTATTTGGGCTAGGGTTAGGGTTAGGGTTAGGGTTAGGGTTAGGGTTAGGGTTAGGGTTAGGGTTAGGGTTATGGTTAGTTGGGTTAGGGTTATGGTTAGGGTTATTTTGCTAAAGGTTAGGCTTATGGTTAGTGTTAGGGCTAGTTGGTTTAGGGTTAGGGTTAGGGTTATTTGGTTTAGGGTTATGTTTAGGGTCAGGGTTAGGGTTAGGGTTAGGGTTATTTGGGCTAGGGTTAGGGTTAGGGTTAGGGTTAGGGTTAGGGTTAGGGTTAGGGTTAGGTTTAGGGTTAGGGTTAGTTGGGTTAGGGTTATGGTTAGGGTTATTTTGGTAAAGGTTAGGCTTATGGTTAGTGTTAGGGCTAGTTGGTTTAGGGTTAGGGTTAGGGTTATTTGGTTTAGGGTTAGGTTTAGGGTCAGGGTTAGGGTTAGGGTTAGGGTTATTTGGACTAGGGTTAGGGTTAGGGTTAGGGTTAGGGTTTTGGTTAGTTGGGTTTGGGTTATGGTTAGTGTTATTTTGGTAAAGGTTAGGCTTATGGTTAGTGTTAGGGCTAGTTGGTTTAGGGTTAGGGTTAGGGTTATTTGGTTTAGGGTTAGGTTTAGGGTCAGGGTTAGGATTAGGGTTAGGGTTAGGGTTAGGGTTAGGGTTAGGGTTAGGGTTAGGGTTATGGTTAGTTGGGTTTGGGTTATGGTTAGGGTTATTTTGGTAAAGGTTAGGCTTATGGTTAGTGTTAGGGCTAGTTGGTTTAGGGTTAGGGTTAGGGTTATTTGGTTTAGGGTTAGGTTTAGGGTCAGGGTTAGGGTTAGGGTTGGGGTTATGGTTAGTTGGGTTAGGGTTATGGTTAGTGTTATTTTGGTAATGGTTAGGCTTAGGGTTAGTGTTAGGGCTAGTTGGTTTAGGGTTAGGGTTAGGGTTATTTGGTTTAGGGTTAGGTTTAGGGTCAGGGTTAGGGTTAGGGTTATTTGGGCTAGGGTTAGGGTTAGGGTTAGGGTTAGGGTTAGGGTTAGTTGGGTTAGGGTTATGGTT
>NC_142256.1:4245303-4250303 GCF_052056855.1 Sturnus vulgaris
AGGGGTAGGGTTATTTGGTTTAGGGTTAGAATTAGGGTCAGGGTTAGGGTTATTTGGGCTAGGGTTAGGGTTAGGGTTAGGGTTATGGTAAGTGTTAGTTGACATAGGGTTATCGTTAGGGTTCTTTTGGTAAAGATTAGGCTTATGGTTAGTGTTAGGGCTAGTTGGTTTAGGGTTAGGGTTAGGGTTATTTGGTTTAGGTTTAGGGTTAAGGTTATTTGGTTTAGTGTTAGGTTTAGGGTCAGTGTTAGGGTTAGGGTTATGGTTATTTGGGCTAGGGTTAGGGTTAGGGTTAGGGTTAGGGTTAGGGTTAGGGTTATGGTTAGTTGGGTTAGGGTTATGGTTAGGGTTATTTTGGTAAAGGTTAGGCTTATGGTTAGTGTTAGGGCTAGTTGGTTTAGGGTTAGGGTTAGGGTTATTTGGTTTAGGGTTAGGTTTAGGGTCAGGGTTAGGGTTAGGGTTAGGGTTATTTGGGCTAGGGTTAGGGTTAGGGTTAGGGTTAGGGTTAGGGTTAGGGTTAGGGTTAGTTGGGTTAGGGTTATGTTTAGGGTTATTTTGGTAAAGGTTAGGTTTAGGGTTAGTGTTAGGGCTAGTTGGTTTAGGGTTAGGGTTAGGGTTATTTGGTTTAGGGTTAGGTTTAGGGTCAGGGTTAGGGTTAGGGTTAGGGTTATTTGGGCTAGGGTTAGGGTTAGGGTTAGGGTTAGGGTTAGGGTTATGGTTAGTTGGGTTTGGGTTATGGTTAGGGTTATTTTGGTAAAGTTTAGGCTTATGGTTAGTGTTAGGGCTAGTTGGTTTAGGGTTAGGGTTATGGTTATTTGGTTTAGGGTTAGGTTTAGGGTCAGGGTTAGGGTTAGGGTTAGGGTTAGGGTTATGGTTAGTTGGGTTAGGGTTATTGTTAGGGTTGTTTTGGTAAAGGTTAGGCTTATGGTTAGTGTTAGGGCTAGTTGGTTTAGGGTTAGGGTTAGGGTTATTTGGTTTAGGGTTAGGTTTAGGGTCAGGGTTAGGTTTAGGGTTAGGGTTATTAGGGCTAGGTTTATTGTTAGGGTTAGGGTTAGGGTTAGGGTTAGGGTTAGGGTTAGGGTTAGGGTTATGGTTATTTGGGTTAGGGTTATGGTTAGGGTTATTTTGGTAAAGGTTAGGCTTAGGGTTAGTGTTAGGGCTAGTTGGTTTAGGGTTAGGGTTAGGGTTATTTGGTTTAGGGTTAGGTTTAGGGTCAGGGTTAGGGTTAGGGTTAGGGTTATTTGGGCTAGGGTTAGGGTTAGGGTTAGGGTTATGGTTAGTTGGGTTTGGGATATGGTTAGTGTTATTTTAGTAAAGGTTAGGCTTATGGTTAGTGTTAGGGCTAGTTGGTTTAGGGTTAGGGTTAGGGTTATTTGGTTTAGGGTTAGCTTTAGGGTCAGGGTTAGGGTTAGGGTTAGGGTTATTTGGGCTAGGGTTAGGGTTAGGGTTAGTTTTAGGGTTAGGGTTATGGTTAGTTGGGTTTGGGTTATGGTTAGGGTTATTTTGGTAAAGGTTAGGCTTATGGTTAGTGTTAGGGCTAGTTGGTTTAGGGTTAGGGTTAGGGTTATTTGGTTTAGGGTTAGGTTTAGGGTCAGGGTTAGGGTTAGGGTTGGGGTTATGGTTAGTTGGGTTAGGGTTATGGTTAGTGTTATTTTGGTAATGGTTAGGCTTAGGGTTAGTGTTAGGGCTAGTTGGTTTAGGGTTAGTGTTAGGGTTATTTGGTTTAGGGTTAGGTTTAGGGTCAGGGTTAGGGTTAGGGTTATTTGGGCTAGGGTTAGGGTTAGGGTTAGGGTTAGGGTTAGGGTTAGTTGGGTTAGGGTTATGTTTAGGGTTATTTTGGTAAAGGTTAGGCTTATGGTTAGTGTTAGGGCTAGTTGGTTTAGGGTTAGGGTTATGGTTATTTGGTTTAGGGTTAGGTTTAGGGTCAGGGTTAGGGTTAGGGTTAGGGTTATTTGGGCTAGGGTTAGGGTTAGGGTTAGGGTTAGGGTTAGTTGGGTTAGGGTTATGGTTAGGGTTATTTTGGTAAAGGTTAGGCTTATGGTTAGTGTTAGGGCTAGTTGGTTTAGGGTTAGGGTTAGGGTTATTTGGTTTAGGGTTAGGTTTAGGGTCAGGGTTAGGGTTAGGGTTAGGGTTATTTGGGCTAGGGTTAGGGTTAGGGTTATGGTTAGGGTTAGGGTTAGGGTTATGGTTAGTTGGGTTAGGGTTATGGTTAGAGTTATTTTGGTAAATGTTAGGCTTATGGTTAGTGTTCGGGCTAGTTGGTTTAGGGTTAGGGTTAGGGTTATTTGGTTTAGGGTTAGGTTTAGGGTCAGGGTTAGGGTTAGGGTTATTTGGGCTAGGGTTAGGGTTAGGGTTAGGGTTAGGG
This sequence comes from Sturnus vulgaris, assembly GCF_052056855.1. NCBI lineage: Eukaryota > Metazoa > Chordata > Aves > Passeriformes > Sturnidae > Sturnus > Sturnus vulgaris. The sequence continues at coordinate 4,247,669 of NC_142256.1, forward strand.
TTAGGGTTAGGGTTAGTTGGGTTAGGGTTATGGTTAGGGTTATTTTGGTAAAGGTTAGGCTTATGGTTAGTGTTAGGGCTAGTTGGTTTAGGGTTAGGGTTAGGGTTATTTGGTTTAGGGTTAGGTTTAGGGTCAGGGTTAGGGTTAGGGTTAGGGTTATTTGGGCTAGGGTTAGGGTTAGGGTTAGGGTTAGGGTTAGGGTTAGGGTTAGGGTTATGATTAGTTGGGTTAGGGTTATGGTTAGGGTTATTTTGGTAAAGGTTAGGCTTAGGGTTAGTGTTAGGGCTAGTTGGTTTAGCGTTAGGGTTAGGGTTATTTGGTTTAGGGTTAGGTTTAGGGTCAGGGTTAGGGTTAGGGTTAGGGTTATTTGGGCTAGGGTTAGGGTTAGGGTTAGGGTTAGGGTTAGGGTTAGTTGGGTTAGGGTTATGTTTAGGGTTATTTTGGTAAAGGTTAGGCTTATGGTTAGTGTTAGGGCTAGTTGGTTTAGGGTTAGGGTTATGGTTATTTGGTTTAGGGTTAGGTTTAGGGTCAGGGTTAGGGTTAGGGTTAGGGTTATTTGGGCTAGGGTTAGGGTTAGGGTTAGGGTTAGGGTTAGTTGGGTTAGGGTTATGGTTAGGGTTATTTTGGTAAAGGTTAGGCTTAGGGTTAGTGTTAGGGCTAGTTGGTTTAGCGTTAGGGTTAGGGTTATTTGGTTTAGGGTTAGGTTTAGGGTCAGGGTTAGGGTTAGGGTTAGGGTTATTTGGGCTAGGGTTAGGGTTCGGGTTAGGGTTAGGGTTAGGGTTAGGGTTATGGTTAGTTGGGTTAGGGTTATGGTTATAGTTATTTTGGTAAAGGTTAGGCTTATGGTTAGTGTTAGGGCTAGTTGGTTTATGGTTAGGGTTAGGGTTATTTGGTTTAGGGTTAGGTTTAGGGTCAGGGTTAGGGTTAGGGTTATTTGGGCTAGGGTTAGGGTTAGGGTTAGGGTTAGGGTTAGTTGGGTTAGGGTTATGGTTAGGGTTATTTTGGTAAAGGTTAGGCTTATGGTTAGTGTTAGGGCTAGTTGGTTTAGGGTTAGGGTTAGGGTTATTTGGTTTAGGGTTAGGTTTAGGGTCAGGGTTACGGTTAGGGTTAGGGTTATTTGGGCTAGGGTTAGGGTTAGGGTTAGGGTTAGGGTTAGTTCGGTTAGGGTTATGGTTAGGGTTATTTTGGTAAAGGTTAGGCTTATGGTTAGTGTTAGGGCTAGTTGGTTTAGGGTTAGGGTTAGGGTTATTTGGTTTAGGGTTAGGTTTAGGGTCAGGGTTAGGGTTAGGGTTAGGGTTATTTGGGCTAGGGTTAGGGTTAGGGTTAGGGTTAGGGTTAGGGTTAGGGTTAGGGTTAGGGTTATGGTTAGTTGGGTTAGGGTTATGGTTAGGGTTATTTTGCTAAAGGTTAGGCTTATGGTTAGTGTTAGGGCTAGTTGGTTTAGGGTTAGGGTTAGGGTTATTTGGTTTAGGGTTATGTTTAGGGTCAGGGTTAGGGTTAGGGTTAGGGTTATTTGGGCTAGGGTTAGGGTTAGGGTTAGGGTTAGGGTTAGGGTTAGGGTTAGGGTTAGGGTTAGGGTTAGGGTTAGGTTTAGGGTTAGGGTTAGTTGGGTTAGGGTTATGGTTAGGGTTATTTTGGTAAAGGTTAGGCTTATGGTTAGTGTTAGGGCTAGTTGGTTTAGGGTTATAGTTAGGGTTATTTGGTTTAGGGTTAGGTTTAGGGTCAGGGTTAGGGTTAGGGTTAGGGTTATTTGGACTAGGGTTAGGGTTAGGGTTAGGGTTAGGGTTTTGGTTAGTTGGGTTTGGGTTATGGTTAGTGTTATTTTGGTAAAGGTTAGGCTTATGGTTAGTGTTAGGGCTAGTTGGTTTAGGGTTAGGGTTAGGGTTATTTGGTTTAGGGTTAAGTTTAGGGTCAGGGTTAGGATTAGGGTTAGGGTTAGGGTTAGGGTTAGGGTTAGGGTTAGGGTTATGGTTAGTTGGGTTTGGGTTATGGTTAGGGTTATTTTGGTAAAGGTTAGGCTTATGGTTAGTGTTAGGGCTAGTTGGTTTAGGGTTAGGGTTAGGGTTATTTGGTTTAGGGTTAGGTTTAGGGTCAGTGTTAGGGTTAGGGTTGGGGTTATGGTTAGTTGGGTTAGGGTTATGGTTAGTGTTATTTTGGTAATGGTTAGGCTTAGGGTTAGTGTTAGGGCTAGTTGGTTTAGGGTTAGGGTTAGGGTTATTTGGTTTAGGGTTAGGTTTAGGGTCAGGGTTAGGGTTAGGGTTATTTGGGCTAGGGTTAGGGTTAGGGTTAGGGTTAGGGTTAGGGTTAGTTGGGTTAGGGTTATGGTTAGGGTTATTTTGGTAAAGGTTAGGCTTATGGTTAGTGTTAGGGCTAGTTGGTTTAGGGTTAGGGTTATGGTTATTTGGTTTAGGGTTAGGTTTAGGGTCAGGGTTAGGGTTAGGGTTAGGGTTATTTGGGCTAGGGTTAGGGTTAGGGTTAGGGTTAGGGTTATTTGGGCTAGGGTTAGGGTTAGGGTTAGGGTTAGGGTTAGTTGGGTTAGGGTTATGGTTAGGGTTATTTTGGTAAAGGTTAGGCTTATGGTTAGTGTTAGGGCTAGTTGGTTTAGGGTTTGGGTTAGGGTTATTTGGTTTAGGGT
>NC_142256.1:4259751-4267251 GCF_052056855.1 Sturnus vulgaris
TGTTAGTTGGGTTAGGGTTATGGTTAGGGTTATTTTGGTAAAGGTTAGTCTTATGGTTAGTGTTAGGGCTAGTTGGTTTAGGGTTAGGGTTAGGGTTATTTGGTTTAGGGTTAGGGTTAGGGTCAGGGTTAGGGTTAGGGTTAGGGTTAGGGTTAGGGTTAGGGTTAGGGTTAGGGTTAGTTGGGTTAGGGTTATGGTTAGGGTTATTTTGGTAAAGGTTAGGCTTATGGTTAGTGTTAGGGCTAGTTGGTTTAGGGTTAGGGCTAGGGTTATTTGTTTTAGGGTTAGGTTTAAGGTCAGGGTTAGGGTTAGGGTTAGGGTTATTTGGGCTAGGGTTAGGGTTAGGGTTAGGGTTAGCGTTAGGGTTAGGGTTAAAGTTAGGGTTAGGGTTAGTTGGGTTAGGGTCATGGTTAGGGTTATTTTGGTAAAGGGTAGCTTAGGGTTAGGGTTAGGGCTAGTTGGTTTAGGGTTAGGTTAAGGTTATTTGGTTTAGGGTTAGGGTTAAGGTTATTTTGTTTAGTGTTAGGTTTAGGGTCAGGGTTAGGGTTAGGGTTAGGGTTATTTGGGCTAGGGTTAGGGTTAGGGTTAGGGTTAGGGTTAGGGTTAGGGTTATTGTTAGTTGGGATAGGGTTATGGTTAGGGTTACTTTGGCAAAGATTAGGCTTATGGTTAGTGCTAGGTCTAGTTGGTTTAGGGTTAGGGTTAGGGTCAGGGTTAGGGTTAGGGTTAGGTTATTTGGGCTAGGGTTAGGGTTAAGGTTATTTTGTTTCGTGTTAGGTTTAGGGTCAGTGTTCGGGTTAGGGTTAGGGTTATTTGGGCTAGGGTTAGGGTTAGGGTTAGGGTTATTGTTAGGGTTAGGGTTAGGGTTAGGCTTAGGGTTAGTGTTAGGGCTAGTTGGTTTAGGGTTAGGGTTCAGGTTATTTGGTTTAGGGTTAGGGTTAAGGTTATTTTGTTTAGTGTTAGGTTTAGGGTCAGGGTTAGGGTTAGGGTTAGGGTTATTTGGGCTAGGGTTAGGGTTAGGGTTAGGGTTATTGTTAGGGTTAGGGTTAGGGTTATGGTTAGGGTTATGGTTAGTTGGGTTTGGGTTATGGTTAGGGTTATTTTGGTAAAGGTTAGGCTTATGGTTAGTGTTAGGGCTAGTTGGTTTAGGGTTAGGGTTAGGGTTATTTGGTTTAGGGTTAGGTTTAGGGTCAGGGTTAGGGTTAGGGTTTGGTTATTTGGGCTAGGGTTAGGGTTAGGGTTAGGGTTATGGTTAGGGTTAGGGTTATGGTTATGGTTAGTTGGGTTAGGGTTATGGTTAGGGTTATTTTGGTAAAGGTTAGGCTTAGGGTTAGTGTTAGGGCTAGTTGGTTTAGGGTTAGGGTTAGGGTTATTTGGTTTAGGGTTAGGTTTAGGGTCAGGGTTAGGGTTAGGGTTAGGGTTATTTGGGCTAGGGTTAGGGTTAGGGTTAGGGTTAGGGTTAGGGTTAGGGTTAGGGTTAGGGTTAGGGTTAGGGTTAGGGTTAGGGTTAGGGTTAGGGTTAGGGTTAGTGTTAGGGTTAGGGTTATGTTTAATTGGGTTTGGGTTATGGTTAGGTTATTTTGGTAAAGGGTTAGGCTTATGGTTAGTGTTAGGGCTAGTTGGTTTAGGGTTAGGGTTAGGGTTATTTGGTTTAGGGTTAGGTTTAGGGTCAGGGTTAGCGTTAGGGTTAGGTTAGGGTTATGGGCTAGGGTTAGGGTTAGGGTTAGGGTTAGGGTTATGGTTAGTTGGGTAGGGTTATGGTTAGGGTTATTTTGGTAAAGGTTAGGCTTATGGTTAGTGTTAGGGCTAGTTGGTTTAGGTTTAGGGTTAGGGTTATTTGGCTTAGGGTTACGGTTTAGGGTCAGGGTTAGGGTTGGGGTTCTTTGGGTAGGGTTAGGGTTAGGGTTAGGGTAGGGTTAGTTGGTTAGGGTTATGGTTAGGGTTATTTTGGTAAAGGTTAGGCTTATGCTTAGTGTTAGGGCTAGTTGGTTTAGGGTTAGGGGTAGGGTTATTTGGTTAGGGTTAGAATTAGGGTCAGGGTTAGGGTTATTTGGGCTAGGGTTAGGGTTAGGGTTAGGGTATGGTAAGTGTTAGTTGACATAGGGTTATCGTTAGGGTTCTTTTGGTAAGATTAGGCTTATGTAGTGTTAGGGCTAGTGTTGGTTAGGTAGTTTTAGGTTTAGGTTTAGTTGGTTATTTAGTGTTAGGTTAGGGTAGTGTTAGGGTTAGGTTATGGTATTAGGGTTAGGTTATGGTTAGTGTTAGGGTTAGGGTTAGGGTTAGGGTTATGGTTATGTTGGGTTAGGGTTAGGGTTAGGGTTAGGTTAGGTTAGGGTTAGGGTTAGGCTAGTTGGTTAGGGTTAGGGTTAGGTTATTGGTTTAGGGTTAGGGTTTAGGGTCAGGTTAGGGGTTAGTTAGGGTTAGGGTTATGGTAGGGTTAGGGTTAGGGTTAGGGTTAGGGTTAGGGTTAGGGTTAGGTTTAGTTGGGTTAGGGTTAGGTTTAGGGTTAGTTGGTTAGGGTTAGGGTTAGGGTTAGTGGTTAGGGTTAGTGGTTTAGGGTTATGGTTAGGTTATTGGTTTAGGGTTAGGGTTAGGTCAGGGTTAGGGTTAGGGTTAGGGTTATTTGAGGTTAGGGTTAGGGTTAGGGTTAGGGTTAGGGTTATGGTTAGTTGGGTTTGGGTTATGGTTAGGGTTATTTGGTAAAGTTTAGGCTTATGGTTAGTGTTAGGGCTAGTTGGTTTAGGGTTAGGGTTATGGTTATTTGGTTTAGGGTTAGGTTAGGGGTTAGGGTTAGGGTTAGGGTTAGGGTTATGGTTAGTTGGTTAGGGTTAGGGTTGTTTTGGTAAAGGTTAGGCTTATGGTTAGTGTTAGGGCTAGTTGGTTAGGGTTAGGGTTAGGGTTATTTGGTTTAGGGTTAGGTTTAGGGTCAGGGTTAGGTTTAGGGTTAGGGTTATTAGGCTAGGTTTATTGTTAGGGTTAGGGTTAGGGTTAGGTTAGGTTAGGGTTAGGGTTAGGGTTATGGTTATTTGGTTAGGGTTATGGTTAGGGTTATTTTGGTAAAGGTTAGGCTTAGGGTTAGTGTTAGGGCTAGTTGGTTTAGGGTTAGGGTTAGGGTTATTTGGTTTAGGGTTAGGTTTAGGGTCAGGGTTAGGGTTAGGTTAGGGTTATTTGGGCTAGGGTTAGGGTTAGGGTTAGGGTTATGGTTAGTTGGGTTTGGGATATGGTTAGGTTAGTTATGGTTAGTGGTTAGGTCTATGTGTTAGGCTAGTTGGTTAGGGTTAGGGTTAGGGTTAGCTTTGGTTTAGGGTTAGGTTTAGGGTTAGGGTTAGGGTTAGGGTTAGGGTTATTTGGGCTAGGGTTAGGGTTAGGGTTAGTTTTAGGGTTAGGGTTATGGTTAGTTGGGTTTGGGTTATGGTTAGGGTTATTTGGTAAAGGTTAGGCTTATGGTTAGTGTTAGGGCTAGGTAGGTTGGTTTAGGGTTAGGGTTAGGGTTAGGGTTAGGGTTAGGGTTGGGTTATGGTTAGTTGGTTAGGGTATGGTTAGTGTTATTTGGTATGGTTAGGCTTAGGTTAGTGTTATGGCTAGTTGGTTTAGGGTTAGTGTTAGGTATTTGGTTAGAGGGTTAGGTTTAGGGTCAGGTTAGGGTTAGGGTTAGTTGGGCTAGGGTTAGGGTTAGGGTTAGGTTAGGGTTAGGGTTAGGGTTAGGGTTAGGGTTAGGTATGTTTAGGGTTATTTTAGGTAAAGGTTAAGGCTATGGTTAGTGTTAGGGCTAGTTGGTTTAGGGTTAGGGTTATGGTTATTTGGTTTAGGGTTAGGTTTAGGGTCAGGGTTAGGGTTAGGGTTAGGGTTATTTGGGCTAGGGTTAGGGTTAGGGTTAGGTTAGGGTTAGTTGGGTTAGGGTTATGGTTAGGGTTATTTTGGTAAAGGTTAGGCTTATGGTTAGTGTTAGGGCTAGTTGGTTTAGGGTTAGGGTTAGGGTTATTTGGTTTAGGGTTAGGTTTAGGGTCAGGGTTAGGGTTAGGGTTAGGGTTATTTGGGCTAGGGTTAGGGTTAGGGTTATGGTTAGGGTTAGGGTTAGGGTTATGGTTAGTTGGGTTAGGGTTATGGTTAGAGTTATTATTTTGGTAAATGTTAGGCTTATGGTTAGTGTTCGGGCTAGTTGGTTTAGGGTTAGGGTTAGGGTTATTTGGTTTAGGGTTAGGTTTAGGGTCAGGGTTAGGGTTAGGGTTATTTGGGCTAGGGTTAGGGTTAGGGTTAGGGTTAGGGTTAGGGTTAGGGTTAGTTGGGTTAGGGTTATGGTTAGGGTTATTTTGGTAAAGGTTAGGCTTATGGTTAGTGTTAGGGCTAGTTGGTTAGGGTTAGGGTTAGGGTTAGTTGGTTTAGGGTCAGGGTTAGGGTTAGGGTTAGGGTTATTTGGGCTTAGGGTTAGGGTTAGGGTTAGGGTTAGGGTTAGGGTTAGGGTTAGGGTATGTAGTTGGTTAGGGTTATGGTTAGGGTATTTTGGTAAAGGTTAGGCTTAGGGTTAGTGTTAGGGCTAGTTGGTTAGCGTTAGCGGTTAGGGTTATTTGGTTTAGGGTAGGTTTAGGGTCAGGGTTAGGGTTAGGGTTAGGGTTATTTGGGCTAGGGTTAGGGTTAGGGTTAGGGTTAGGTTAGGGTTAGTTGGGTTAGGGTTATGTTTAGGGTTATTTTGGTAAAGGTTAGGCTTATGGTTAGTGTTAGGGCTAGTTGGTTAGGGTTAGGGTTATGGTTAGTTATTGGTTTAGGGTTAGGTTTAGGGTCAGGGTTAGGGTTAGGGTTAGGGTTATTTGGGCTAGGGTTAGGGTTAGGGTTAGGGTTAGGGTTAGTTGGGTTAGGGTTATGGTTAGGGTTATTTTGGTAAAGGTTAGGCTTAGGGTTAGTGTTAGGGCTAGTTGGTTTAGCGTTAGGGTTAGGGTTATTTGGTTTAGGGTTAGGTTTAGGGTCAGGGTTAGGTTAGGGTTAGGGTTATTTGGGCTAGGGTTAGGGTTCGGGTTAGGGTTAGGGTTAGGGTTAGGGTTATGGTTAGTTGGGTTAGGGTTATGGTTATAGTTATTTTGGTAAAGGTTAGGCTTATGGTTAGTGTTAGGGCTAGTTGGTTTATGGTTAGGGTTAGGTTATTTGGTTTAGGGTTAGGTTTAGGGTCAGGGTTAGGGTTAGGGTTATTTGGGCTAGGGTTAGGGTTAGGGTTAGGGTTAGGGTTAGTTGGGTTAGGGTTATGGTTAGGGTTATTTTGGTAAAAGGTTAGGCTTATGGTTAGTGTTAGGGCTAGTTGGTTTAGGGTTAGGGTAGGGTTATTTGGTTTAGGGTTAGGTTTAGGGTCAGGGTTACGGTTAGGGTTAGGGTTATTTGGGCTAGGGTTAGGGTTAGGGTTAGGGTTAGGGTTAGTTCGGTTAGGGTTATGGTTAGGGTTATTTTGGTAAAGGTTAGGCTTATGGTTAGTGTTAGGGCTAGTTGGTTTAGGGTTAGGGTTAGGGTTATTTGGTTTAGGGTTAGTTTAGGGTCAGGGTTAGGGTTAGGGTTAGGGTTATTTGGGCTAGGGTTAGGGTTAGGGTTAGGGTTAGGGTTAGGGTTAGGGTTAGGGTTAGGGTTATGGTTAGTTGGGTTAGGGTTATGGTTAGGGTTATTTTGCTAAAGGTTAGGCTTATGGTTAGTGTTAGGGCTAGTTGGTTTAGGGTTAGGGTTAGGGTTATTTGGTTTAGGGTTATGTTTAGGGTCAGGGTTAGGGTTAGGGTTAGGGTTATTTGGGCTAGGGTTAGGGTTAGGGTTAGGGTTAGGGTTAGGGTTAGGGTTAGGGTTAGGGTTAGGGTTAGGGTTAGGTTTAGGGTTAGGTTAGTTGGGTTAGGGTTATGGTTAGGGTTATTTTGGTAAAGGTTAGGCTTATGGTTAGTGTTAGGGCTAGTTGGTTTAGGGTTATAGTTAGGGTTATTTGGTTTAGGGTTAGGTTTAGGGTCAGGGTTAGGGTTAGGGTTAGGGTTATTTGGACTAGGGTTAGGGTTAGGGTTAGGGTTAGGGTTTTGGTTAGTTGGGTTGGGTTATGGTTAGTGTTATTTTGGTAAAGGTTAGGCTTATGGTTAGTGTTAGGGCTAGTTGGTTAGGGTTAGGGTTAGGGTTATTTGGTTTAGGGTTAAGTTTAGGGTCAGGGTTAGGATTAGGGTTAGGGTTAGGGTTAGGGTTAGGGTTAGGGTTAGGGTTATGGTTAGTTGGGTTTGGGTTATGGTTAGGGTTATTTTGGTAAAGGTTAGGCTTATGGTTAGTGTTAGGGCTAGTTGGTTTAGGGTTAGGGTTAGGGTTATTTGGTTTAGGGTTAGGTTTAGGGTCAGTGTTAGGGTTAGGGTTGGGGTTATGGTTAGTTGGGTTAGGGTTATGGTTAGTGTTATTTTGGTAATGGTTAGGCTTAGGGTTAGTGTTAGGGCTAGTTGGTTTAGGGTTAGGGTTAGGGTTATTTGGTTTAGGGTTAGGTTTAGGGTCAGGGTTAGGGTTAGGGTTATTTGGGCTAGGTTAGGGTTAGGGTTAGGGTTAGGGTTAGGGTTAGTTGGGTTAGGGTTATGGTTAGGGTTATTTTGGTAAAGGTTAGGCTTATGGTTAGTGTTAGGGCTAGTTGGTTTAGGGTTAGGGTTATGGTTATTTGGTTTAGGGTTAGGTTTAGGGTCAGGTTAGGGTTAGGTTAGGGTTATTTGGGCTAGGGTTAGGGTTAGGGTTAGGGTTAGGGTTATTTGGGCTAGGGTTAGGGTTAGGGTTAGGGTTAGGGTTAGTTGGGTTAGGGTTATGGTTAGGGTTATTTTGGTAAAGGTTAGGCTTATGGTTAGTGTTAGGGCTAGTTGGTTTAGGGTTTGGGTTAGGGTTATTTGGTTTAGGGTTAGGTTTAGGGTCAGGGTTAGGGTTAGGGTTAGGGTTATTTGGGCTAGGGTTAGGGTTAGGGTTATGGTTAGGGTTAGGGTTAGGGTTAGGGTTATGGTTATTTGGGTTAGGGTTATGGTTAGAGTTATTTTGGTAAAGGTTAGGCTTATGGTTAGTGTTAGGGCTAGTTGGTTTAGGGTTAGGGTTAGGGTTATTTGGTTTAGGGTTAGGTTTAGGGTCAGGGTTAGGGTTAGGGTTATTTGGGCTAGGGTTAGGGTTAGGGTTAGGATTAGGGTTAGGGTTAGGGTTAGGGTTAGGGTTATGATTATTTGGGTTAGGGTTATGGTTAGGGTTATTTTGGTAAAGGTTAGGCTTAGGGTTAGTGTTAGGGCTAGTTGGTTTAGCGTTAGGGTTAGGGTTATTTGGTTTAGGGATAGGTTTAGGGTCAGGGTTAGGGTTAGGGTTAGGGTTATTTGGGCTAGGGTTAGGGATAGGGTTAGGGTTAGGGTTAGGGTTAGGGTTAGTTGGGTTAGGGTTATGGTTAGGGTTATTTTGGTAAAGGTTAGGCTTATGGTTAGTGTTAGGGCTAGTTGGTTTAGGGTTAGGGTTAGGGTTATTTGGTTTAGGGTTAGGTTTAGGGTCAGG
>NC_142256.1:4307251-4314751 GCF_052056855.1 Sturnus vulgaris
TAGGGTTAGGGTTATTTGGTTTAGGGTTAGGTTTAGGGTCAGGGTTAGGGTTAGGGTTAGGGTTATTTGGGCTAGGGTTAGGGTTAGGGTTAGGGTTAGGGTTAGGGTTAGGGTTAGGGTTAGGGTTAGTTGGGTTTGGGTTATGGTTAGGGTTATTTTGGTAAAGGGTATGCTTATGGTTAGTGTTAGGACTAGTTGGCTTAGGGTTAGGGTTTGGGTTATTTGGGTTAGGGTTAGGGTTAGGGTTAGGGTTAGGGTTAGGGTTAGGGTTAGGGTTAGGGTTAGTTGGGTTAGGGTTATGGTTAGGGTTATTTTGGTAAAGGTTAGGCTTATAGTTAGTGTTGGGGCTAGTTGGTTTATGGTTAGGGTTAGGGTTATTTGGTTTAGGGTTAGGTTTAGGGTCAGGGTTAGGGTTATTTGGGCTAGGGTTAGGGTTAGGGTTAGGGTTAGGGATAGTTGGGTTAGGGTTATGGTTAGGGTTATTTTGGTAAAGGTTAGGCTTAGGGTTAGTGTTAGGGCTAGTTGGTTTAGGGTTAGGGTTAGGGTTATTTGGTTTAGGGTTAGGTTTAGGGTCAGGGTTAGGGTCAGGGTTAGGGTTATTTGGGCTAGGGTTAGGGTTCGGGTTAGGGTTAGGGTTCGGGTTATGTTTAGTTGGGTTAGGGTTATGGTTAGGGTTATTTTGTTAAAGGTTAGGCTTATGGTTAGTGTTAGGGCTAGTTGGTTTAGGGTTAGGGTTAGGGTTATTTGGGCTAGGGTTAGGGTTAGGGTTAGGGTTAGGGTTAGGGTTAGGGTTAGGGTTATTTGGGCTAGGGTTAGGGTTAGGGTTAGGGTTAGGGTTAGGGTTAGGGTTAGGGTTAGGGTTAGGGTTATTTGGTTTAGGGTTAGGTTTAGGGTCAGGGTTAGGGTTAGGGTTAGGGTTATTTGGGGTAGGGTTAGGGTTAGGGTTATTTGGGCTAGGGTTAGGGTTAGGGTTAGGGTTAGGGTTAGGGTTAGGGTTAGGGTTAGTTGGGTTAGGGTTATGGTTAGGGTTATTTTGGTAAAGGTTAGGCTTATGGTTAGTGTTAGGGCTAGTTGGTTTAGGGTTAGGGTTAGGGTTATTTGGTTTAGGGTTAGGTTTAGGGTCAGGGTTAGGGTTATTTGGGCTAGGGTTAGGGTTAGGGTTAGGGTTATGTTTAGTTGGGTTAGGGTTATGGTTAGGGTTATTTTGGTAAAGGTTAGGCTTATGGTTAGTGTTAGGGCTAGTTGGTTTAGGGTTAGGGTTAGGGTTATTTGGTTTAGGGTTAGGTTTAGCGTCAGGGTTAGGGTTAGGGTTAGGGTTATTTGGGCTAGGGTTAGGGTTCGGGTTAGGGTTAGGGTTCGGGTTATGTTTAGTTGGGTTAGGGTTATGGTTAGGGTTATTTTGTTAAAGGTTAGGCTTATGGTTAGTGTTAGGGCTAGTTGCTTTAGGGTTAGGGTTAGGGTTATTTGGGCTAGGGTTAGGGTTAGGGTTAGGGTTAGGGTTAGGGTTAGGGTTAGGGTTAGGGTTAGGGTTAGGGTTAGGGTTAGGGTTAGGGTTAGGGTTAGGATTAGGGTTAGGGTAAGGGTTAGTTGGGTTAGGGTTATGGTTAGGGTTTTTTTGGTAAAGGTTAGGCTTATGGTTAGTGTTAGGGCTAGTTGGTTTAGGGTTAGGGTTAGTGTTATTTGGTTTAGGGTTAGGTTTAGGGTCAGGGTTAGGGTTAGGGTTATTTGGGCTAGGGTTAGGGTTAGGGTTAGGGTTAGGGTTAGGGTTAGGGTTAGGGTCATGGTTCGTTGGGTTTGGGTTATGGTTAGGGTTATTTTGGTAAAGGTTAGGCTTATGGTTAGTGTTAGGGCTAGTTGGTTTAGGGTTAGGGTTAGGGTTATTTGGTTTAGGGTTAGGTTTAAGGTCAGGGTTAGGGTTAGGGTTAGGGTTAGGGTTATTTGGGCTAGGGTTAGGGTTAGGGTTAGGGTTAGGGTTAGGGTTAGGGTTATGGTTAGGGTTATTTTGGTAAAGGTTAGGCTTATGGTTAGTGTTAGGGCTAGTTGGTTTAGGGTTAGGCTTATGGTTATTTGGTTTAGGGTTAGGTTTAGGGTCAGGGTTAGGGTTAGGGTTAGGGTTAGGGTCAGGGTTAGGATTAGGGTTATTTGGGCTAGGGTTAGGGTTAGGGTTAGGGTTAGGGTTAGGGTTAGGGTTATGGTTACTTGGGTTAGGGTTATGGTTAGGGTTATTTTGGTAAAGGTTAGGCTTATGGTTAGTGTTAGGGCTAGTTGGTTTAGGGTTAGGGTTAGGGTTATTTGGTTTAGGGTTAGGTTTAGGGTCAGGGTTAGGGTTAGGGTTAGGGTTATTTGGGCTAGGGTTAGGGTTAGGGTTAGGCTTAGGGTTAGGGTTAGTTGGGTTAGGGCTATGGTTAGGGTTATTTTGGTAAAGGTTAGGCTTAGGGTTAGTGTTAGGGCTAGTTGGTTTATGGTTAGGGTTAGGGTTATTTGGTTTAGGGATAGGTTTAGGGTCAGGGTTAGGGTTAGGGTTAGGGTTATTTGGGCTAGGGTTAGGGTTAGGGTTAGGGTTAGGGTTAGGGTTAGGGTTATGTTTAGTTGGGTTAGGGTTATGGTTAGGGTTATTTTGGTAAAGGTTAGCCTTATGGTTAGTGTTAGGGCTAGTTGGTTTAGGGTTAGGGTTAGGGTTATTTGGTTTAGGGTTAGGTTTAGGGTCAGGGTTAGGGTTAGGGTTATTTGGGCTAGGGTTAGGGTTAGGGTTAGGGTTAGGGTTAGGGTTAGGGTTAGGGTTAGTTGGGTTTGGGTTATGGTTAGGGTTATTTTGGTAAAGGGTATGCTTATGGTTAGTGTTAGGACTAGTTGGCTTAGGGTTAGGGTTTGGGTTATTTGGGTTAGGGTTAGGGTTAGGGTTAGGGTTAGGGTTAGGGTTAGGGTTAGGGTTAGGGTTAGGGTTAGGGTTAGGGTTAGGTTTATTTGGGCTAGGGTTAGGGTTAGCGTTAGGGTTAGGTTTAGGGTTAGTGTTAGTTGGGATAGGGTTATCGTTAGGGTTATTTTGGTAAAGATTAGGCTTATGGTTACTGTTAGGGCTAGTTGGTTTAGGGTTAGGGTTAGGGTTATTTGGTTTAGGGTTAGGTTTAGGGTCAGGGTTAGGGTTATTTGGGCTAGGGTTAGGGTTAGGGTTAGGGTTAGGGATAGTTGGGTTAGGGTTATGGTTAGGGTTATTTTGGTAAAGGTTAGGCTTAGGGTTAGTGTTAGGGCTAGTTGGTTTAGGGTTAGGGTTAGGGTTATTTGGTTTAGGGTTAGGTTTAGGGTCAGGGTTAGGGTCAGGGTTAGGGTTATTTGGGCTAGGGTTAGGGTTCGGGTTAGGGTTAGGGTTCGGGTTATGTTTAGTTGGGTTAGGGTTATGGTTAGGGTTATTTTGTTAAAGGTTAGGCTTATGGTTAGTGTTAGGGCTAGTTGGTTTAGGGTTAGGGTTAGGGTTATTTGGGCTAGGGTTAGGGTTAGGGTTAGGGTTAGGGTTAGGGTTAGGGTTAGGGTTATTTGGGCTAGGGTTAGGGTTAGGGTTAGGGTTAGGGTTAGGGTTAGGGTTATTTGGTTTAGGGTTAGGTTTAGGGTCAGGGTTAGGGTTAGGGTTAGGGTTATTTGGGGTAGGGTTAGGGTTAGGGTTATTTGGGCTAGGGTTAGGGTTAGGGTTAGGGTTAGGGTTAGGGTTAGGGTTAGGGTTAGTTGGGTTAGGGTTATGGTTAGGGTTATTTTGGTAAAGGTTAGGCTTATGGTTAGTGTTAGGGCTAGTTGGTTTAGGGTTAGGGTTAGGGTTATTTGGTTTAGGGTTAGGTTTAGCGTCAGGGTTAGGGTTATTTGGGCTAGGGTTAGGGTTAGGGTTAGGGTTAGGGTTAGGGTTAGTTGGGTTAGGGTTATGGTTAGGGTTATTTTGGTAAAGGTTAGGCTTATGCTTAGTGTTAGGGCTAGTTGGTTTAGGGTTAGGGGTAGGGTTATTTGGTTTAGGGTTAGAATTCGGGTCAGGGTTAGGGTTAGGGTTATTTGGGCTAGGGTTAGGGTTAGGGTTAGGGTTATGGTAAGTGTTAGTTGGCATAGGGTTATCGTTAGGGTTCTTTTGGTAAAGATTAGGCTTATGGTTAGTGTTAGGGCTAGTTGGTTTAGGGTTAGGGTTAGGGTTATTTGGTTTAGGGTTAGGGTTAAGGTTATTTGGTTTAGTGTTAGGTTTAGGGTCAGTGTTAGGGTTAGGGTTATGGTTATTTGGGCTAGGGTTAGGGTTAGGGTTAGGGTTAGGGTTAGGGTTATGGTTAGTTGGGTTAGGGTTATGGTTAGGGTTATTTTGGTAAAGGGTAGGCTTAGGGTTAGTGTTAGGGCTAGTTGGTTTAGGGTTAGGGTTAGGGTTATTTGGTTTAGGGTTAGGTTTAGTGTCAGGGTTAGGGTTAGGGTTAGGGTTATTTGGGCTAGGGTTAGGGTTCGGGTTAGGGTTAGGGTTCGGGTTATGTTTAGTTGGGTTAGGGTTATGGTTAGGGTTATTTTGTTAAAGGTTAGGTTTATGGTTAGTGTTAGGGCTAGTTGGTTTAGGGTTAGGGTTAGGGTTAGGGTTAGGGTTAGGGTTAGGGTTAGGGTTAGGGTTAGGGTTATTTGGGCTAGGGTTAGGGATAGGGTAAGGGTTAGGGTTAGGGTTAGGGTTAGGGTTAGGGTTAGGGTTATTTGGGCTAGGGTTAGGGTTAGGGTTAGGGTTAGGGTTAGGGTTAGGGTTAGGGTTAGGGTTAGGGTTAGGGTTAGGGTTAGGGTTAGGGTTATGGTTAGTTGGGTTAGGGTTATGGTTATGGTTATTTTGGTAAAGGTTAGGCTTAGGGTTAGTGTAATGGCTAGTTGGTTTAGGGTTGGGGTTAGGGTTATTTGGTTTAGGGTTAGGTTTAGGGTCAGGGTTAGGGGTAGGGTTAGGGTTAGGGATAGGGTTTGGTGTTAGGTTAGGGTTAGGGTTAGGGTTAGGGTTAGGGGTTAGGCTTAGGGTTAGGGTTAGGGTTAGGGTTAGGGTTAGGGTTAGGGTTAGGGTTATTTGGGCTAGGGTTAGGGTTAGGGTTAGGGTTAGGGTTAGGGTTAGGGTTAGTTGAGTTAGGGTTATGGTTAGGGTTATTTTGGTAAAGGTTAGGGTTAGGGTTAGGGTTAGGGTTAGGGTTATTTGGTTTAGGGTTAGGTTTAGGGTCAGGGTTAGGGTTAGGGTTAGGGTTATTTGGGCTAGGGTTAGGGTTAGGGTTAGGGTTAGGGTTAGGGTTAGGGTTAGGGTTAGGGTTAGGGTTAGGGTTAGGGTTCAGGTTAGGGTTAGGGTTATGGTTAGTTGGGTTAGGGTTATGGTTAGGGTTATTTTGGTAAACGTTAAGCTTTTGGTTAGTGTTAGGGCTAGTTGGTTTAGGGTTAGGGTTAGGGTTATTTCATTTAGGGTTAGGTTTAGGGTCAGGGTTAGGGTTAGGGTTAGGGTTATGATTAGTTGGGTTAGGGTTATGGTTAGGGTTATTTTGGTAAAGGTTAGGCTTAGGGTTAGTGTTAGGGTTAGTTGGTTTAGGGTTAGGGTTAGGGTTATTTGGTTTAGGGTTAGGTTTAGGGTTAGGTTTAGGGTCAGGGTTAGGGTTATTTGGGCTAGGGTTAGGGTCAGGGTTAGGGTTAGGGTTAGGTTTAGTTGGGTTAGGGTTATGGTTAGTGTTATTTTGGTAAAGGTTAGGCTTAGGGTTAGTGTTAGGGCTAGTTGGTTTAGTGTTAGGGTTAGGGTTATTAGGTTTAGGGTTAGGTTTAGGGTTAGGGTTAGGGTTAGGGTTAGGGTTAGGGTTAGGGTTAGGGTTAGGGTTAGGGTTAGTTGGGTTTGGGTTAGGGTTAGGGTTATTTTGGTAAAGGTTAGGCTTAGGGTTAGTGTTAGGGCTAGTTGGTTTAGGGTTAGGGTAAGGGTTATTTGGTTTAGGGTTAGGTTTAGGGTCAGGGTTAGGGTTAGGGTTACTTGCCCTAGGGTTAGGGTTAGGGTTATTTGCATTAGGGTTAGGGTTAGGGTTAGGGTTAGTTGGGTTAGGGTTATGGTTAGGGTTATTTTGGTAAAGGTTAGGCTTATGGTTAGTGTTAGGGCTAGTTGGTTTAGGGTTAGGGTTAGGGTTATTTGGTTTAGGGTTAGGTTTAGGGTCAGGGTTAGGGTTAGGGTTATTTGGGCTAGGGTTAGGGTTAGGGTTAGGGTTAGGGTTAGGGTTAGGGTTAGGGTTAGGGTTATTTGGGCTAGGGTTAGGGTTAGGGTTAGTGTTAGGGTTAGGATTAGGGATGGGGTTGTGGTTAGTTGGGTTAGGTTTATGGTTAGGGTTATTTTGGTAAAGGTTAGGCTTAGGGTTATTGTTAGGGCTAGTCGGTTTAGGGTTAGGGTTAGGGTTATTTGGTTTAGGGTTAGGTTTAGGGTCAGGGTTAGGGTTAGGGTTATTTGAGTTAGGGTTAGGCTTAGTGTTAGTGTTAGGTTTAGGGCTATTGTTAGGGTTAGGGTTAGGGTTAGTTGGGTTAGGGTTATGGTTCGTGTTATTTTGGTAAAGGTTAGACTTAGGGTTAGTGTTAGGGCTCGTTGGTTTAGGGTTAGGGTTATGGTTATTTGGTTTAGGGTTTGGTTTAGGGTCAGGGTTAGGGTTAGGGTTAGGGTTAGTTGGGTTAGGGTTAGGGTTAGGGTTATTTTGGTTTAGGTTAGGCTTAGGGTTCGGGTTAGGGTTAGGGTTATGGTTTGTTGGGTTAGGGTTATGGTTAGCGTTATTTTGGTAAAGTTAGGGTTAGGGTTAGTGTTAGGTCTAGTTGGTTTAGGGTTAGGGTTAGGGTTATTTGTTTTAGTGTTAGGTTTAGGGTCAGGGTTAGGGTTAGGGTTATTTGGGCTAGGGTTAGGGTTAGGGTTAGGGTTAGGGTTAGGTTTAGGGCTATTGTTAGGGTTAGGGTTAGGTCAATGGTTAGTTGGGTTACGGTTATGGTTAGGGTTATTTTGGTAAAGGTTAGGCTTAGGGTTATTGTTAGGGCTAGTTGGTTTAGGGTTAGGGTTAGGGTTAGGGTTAGGGTTAGGTTTAGGGTTAGGGTTAGGGTTAGGGTTAGGGTTATTTGGTTTAGGGTTATGTTTAGGGTCAGGGTTTTGGTTAGGGTTATTTGGGCTAGCGTTAGGGTTAGGGTTAGGGTTAGTTAGGTTATGGTTATGGTTAGGGTTATTTTGGTAAAGGTTAAGCTTAGTGTTATTGTTAGGGCTAGTTGGTTTAGGGTTATGGTTAGGGTTATTTGGTTTAGGGTTAGGTTTAGGGTCACGGTTAGGGTTAGGGTTATTTGGGCTAGGGTTATGTTTAGGGTTAGGTCTATGGTTAGTTAGGTTACGGTTATGGTTAGGGTTATTTTGGTAAAGGTTAGGCTTAGGGTTAGTGTTAGGGCTAGTTGGTTTAGGGTTAGGGTTAGGGATATTTGGTTTAGGGTTAGGTTTAGGGTCAGGCTTACGGTTAGGATTAGGGTTATTTGGGCTAG
>NC_142256.1:4317251-4322251 GCF_052056855.1 Sturnus vulgaris
GGGTTATCGTTAGGGTTATTTTGGTAAAGATTAGGCTTATGGTTACTGCTAGGGCTAGTTGGTTTAGGGTTAGGGTTAGGGTTATTTGGTTTAGGGTTAGGTTTAGGGTCAGGGTTAGGGTTAGGGTTAGGGTTATTTGGGGTAGGGTTAGGGTTAGGGTTAGGGTTAGGGTTAGGGTTAGGGTTAGGGTTAGGGTTAGTTGGGTTAGGGTTATGGTTAGGGTTATTTTGGTAAAGGTTAGGCTTATATTTAGTGTTAGGGCTAGTTGGTTTAGGGTTAGGGTTAGGGTTATTTGGTTTAGGGTTAGGTTTAGGGTCAGGGTTAGGGTTATTTGGGCTAGGGTTAGGGTTAGGGTTAGGGTTAGGGATAGTTGGGTTAGGGTAATGGTTATGGTTATTTTGGTAAAGGTTAGGCTTAGGGTTAGTGTTAGGGCTAGTTGGTTTAGGGTTAGGGTTAGGGTT
Organism: Sturnus vulgaris; assembly: GCF_052056855.1. Taxonomy (NCBI): domain Eukaryota; kingdom Metazoa; phylum Chordata; class Aves; order Passeriformes; family Sturnidae; genus Sturnus; species Sturnus vulgaris. The sequence continues at coordinate 4,317,713 of NC_142256.1, forward strand.
ATTTGGTTTAGGGTTAGGTTTAGGGTCAGGGTTAGGGTCAGGGTTAGGGTTATTTGGGCTAGGGTTAGGGTTCGGGTTAGGGTTAGGGTTCGGGTTATGGTTAGTTGGGTTAGGGTTATGGTTAGGGTTATTTTGTTAAAGGTTAGGCTTATGGTTAGTGTTAGGGCTAGTTGGTTTAGGGTTAGGGTTAGGGTTATTTGGGCTAGGGTTAGGGTTAGGGTTAGGGTTAGGGTTAGGGTTAGGGTTAGGGTTATTTGGGCTAGGGTTAGGGTTAGGGTTAGGGTTAGGGTTAGGGTTAGGGTTAGGGTTAGGGTTAGGGTTAGGGTTAGGGTTAGGATTAGGGTTAGGGTAAGGGTTAGGGTTAGTTGGGTTAGGGTTATGGTTAGGGTTTTTTTGGTAAAGGTTAGGCTTATGGTTAGTGTTAGGGCTAGTTGGTTTAGGGTTAGGGTTAGGGTTATTTGGTTTAGGGTTAGGTTTAGGGTCAGGGTTAGGGTTAGGGTTAGGGTTATTTGGGGTAGGGTTAGGGTTAGGGTTATTTGGGCTAGGGTTAGGGTTAGGGTTAGGGTTAGGGTTAGGGTTAGGGTTAGGGTTAGTTGGGTTAGGGTTATGGTTAGGGTTATTTTGGTAAAGGTTAGGCTTATGGTTAGTGTTAGGGCTAGTTGGTTTAGGGTTAGGGTTAGGGTTATTTGGTTTAGGGTTAGGTTTAGGGTCAGGGTTAGGGTTATTTGGGCTAGGGTTAGGGTTAGGGTTAGGGTTAGGGATAGTTGGGTTAGGGTTATGGTTAGGGTTATTTTGGTAAAGGTTAGGCTTATGGTTAGTGTTAGGGCTAGTTGGTTTAGGGTTAGGGTTAGGGTTATTTGGTTTAGGGTTAGGTTTAGCGTCAGGGTTAGGGTTAGGGTTAGGGTTATTTGGGCTAGGGTTAGGGTTCGGGTTAGGGTTAGGGTTCGGGTTATGTTTAGTTGGGTTAGGGTTATGGTTAGGGTTATTTTGTTAAAGGTTAGGCTTATGGTTAGTGTTAGGGCTAGTTGCTTTAGGGTTAGGGTTAGGGTTATTTGGGCTAGGGTTAGGGTTAGGGTTAGGGTTAGGGTTAGGGTTAGGGTTAGGGTTAGGGTTAGGGTTAGGGTTAGGGTTAGGGTTAGGGTTAGGGTTAGGGTTAGGGTTAGGATTAGGGTTAGGGTAAGGGTTAGTTGGGTTAGGGTTATGGTTAGGGTTTTTTTGGTAAAGGTTAGGCTTATGGTTAGTGTTAGGGCTAGTTGGTTTAGGGTTAGGGTTAGTGTTATTTGGTTTAGGGTTAGGTTTAGGGTCAGGGTTAGGGTTAGGGTTATTTGGGCTAGGGTTAGGGTTAGGGTTAGGGTTAGGGTTAGGGTTAGGGTTAGGGTCATGGTTCGTTGGGTTTGGGTTATGGTTAGGGTTATTTTGGTAAAGGTTAGGCTTATGGTTAGTGTTAGGGCTAGTTGGTTTAGGGTTAGGGTTAGGGTTATTTGGTTTAGGGTTAGGTTTAAGGTCAGGGTTAGGGTTAGGGTTAGGGTTAGGGTTATTTGGGCTAGGGTTAGGGTTAGGGTTAGGGTTAGGGTTAGGGTTAGGGTTAGGGTTATGGTTAGGGTTATTTTGGTAAAGGTTAGGCTTATGGTTAGTGTTAGGGCTAGTTGGTTTAGGGTTAGGCTTATGGTTATTTGGTTTAGGGTTAGGTTTAGGGTCAGGGTTAGGGTTAGGGTTAGGGTTAGGGTCAGGGTTAGGATTAGGGTTATTTGGGCTAGGGTTAGGGTTAGGGTTAGGGTTAGGGTTAGGGTTAGGGTTAGGGTTATGGTTACTTGGGTTAGGGTTATGGTTAGGGTTATTTTGGTAAAGGTTAGGCTTATGGTTAGTGTTAGGGCTAGTTGGTTTAGGGTTAGGGTTAGGGTTATTTGGTTTAGGGTTAGGTTTAGGGTCAGGGTTAGGGTTAGGGTTAGGGTTATTTGGGCTAGGGTTAGGGTTAGGGTTAGGCTTAGGGTTAGGGTTAGTTGGGTTAGGGCTATGGTTAGGGTTATTTTGGTAAAGGTTAGGCTTAGGGTTAGTGTTAGGGCTAGTTGGTTTATGGTTAGGGTTAGGGTTATTTGGTTTAGGGATAGGTTTAGGGTCAGGGTTAGGGTTAGGGTTAGGGTTATTTGGGCTAGGGTTAGGGTTAGGGTTAGGGTTAGGGTTAGGGTTAGGGTTAGGGTTATGTTTAGTTGGGTTAGGGTTATGGTTAGGGTTATTTTGGTAAAGGTTAGCCTTATGGTTAGTGTTAGGGCTAGTTGGTTTAGGGTTAGGGTTAGGGTTATTTGGTTTAGGGTTAGGTTTAGGGTCAGGGTTAGGGTTAGGGTTAGGGTTATTTGGGCTAGGGTTAGGGTTAGGGTTAGGGTTAGGGTTAGGGTTAGGGTTAGGGTTAGTTGGGTTTGGGTTATGGTTAGGGTTATTTTGGTAAAGGGTATGCTTATGGTTAGTGTTAGGACTAGTTGGCTTAGGGTTAGGGTTTGGGTTATTTGGGTTAGGGTTAGGGTTAGGGTTAGGGTTAGGGTTAGGGTTAGGGTTAGGGTTAGGGTTAGGTTTATTTGGGCTAGGGTTAGGGTTAGGGTTAGGGTTAGGTTTAGGGTTAGTGTTAGTTGGGATAGGGTTATCGTTAGGGTTATTTTGGTAAAGATTAGGCTTATGGTTACTGTTAGGGCTAGTTGGTTTAGGGTTAGGGTTAGGGTTATTTGGTTTAGGGTTAGGTTTAGGGTCAGGGTTAGGGTTAGGGTTAGGGTTATTTGGGGTAGGGTTAGGGTTAGGGTTAGGGTTAGGGTTAGGGTTAGGGTTAGGGTTAGGGTTAGGGTTAGGGTTAGTTGGGTTAGGGTTATGGTTAGGGTTATTTTGGTAAAGGTTAGGCTTATAGTTAGTGTTAGGGCTAGTTGGTTTAGGGTTAGGGTTAGGGTTATTTGGTTTAGGGTTAGGTTTAGGGTCAGGGTTAGGGTTATTTGGGCTAGGGTTAGGGTTAGGGTTAGGGTTAGGGATAGTTGGGTTAGGGTTATGGTTAGGGTTATTTTGGTAAAGGTTAGGCTTAGGGTTAGTGTTAGGGCTAGTTGGTTTAGGGTTAGGGTTAGGGTTATTTGGTTTAGGGTTAGGTTTAGGGTCAGGGTTAGGGTCAGGGTTAGGGTTATTTGGGCTAGGGTTAGGGTTCGGGTTAGGGTTAGGGTTAGGGTTATGGTTAGTTGGGTTAGGGTTATGGTTAGGGTTATTTTGTTAAAGGTTAGGCTTATGGTTAGTGTTAGGGCTAGTTGGTTTAGGGTTAGGGTTAGGGTTATTTGGGCTAGGGTTAGGGTTAGGGTTAGGGTTAGGGTTAGGGTTAGGGTTAGGGTTAGGGTTATTTGGTTTAGGGTTAGGTTTAGGGTCAGGGTTAGGGTTAGGGTTAGGGTTATTTGGGGTAGGGTTAGGGTTAGGGTTATTTGGGCTAGGGTTAGGGTTAGGGTTAGGGTTAGGGTTAGGGTTAGGGTTAGGGTTAGTTGGGTTAGGGTTATGGTTAGGGTTATTTTGGTAAAGGTTAGGCTTATGGTTAGTGTTAGGGCTAGTTGGTTTAGGGTTAGGGTTAGGGTTATTTGGTTTAGGGTTAGGTTTAGCGTCAGGGTTAGGGTTATTTGGGCTAGGGTTAGGGTTCGGGTTAGGGTTAGGGTTAGGGTTAGGGTTAGGGTTAGTTGGGTTAGGGTTATGGTTAGGGTTATTTTGGTAAAGGTTAGGCTTATGCTTAGTGTTAGGGCTAGTTGGTTTAGGGTTAGGGGTAGGGTTATTTGGTTTAGGGTTAGAATTAGGGTCAGGGTTAGGGTTAGGGTTATTTGGGCTAGGGTTAGGGTTAGGGTTAGGGTTATGGTAAGTGTTAGTTGGCATAGGGTTATCGTTAGGGTTCTTTTGGTAAAGATTAGGCTTATGGTTAGTGTTAGGGCTAGTTGGTTTAGGGTTAGGGTTAGGGTTATTTGGTTTAGGGTTAGGGTTAAGGTTATTTGGTTTAGTGTTAGGTTTAGGGTCAGTGTTAGGGTTAGGGTTATGGTTATTTGGGCTAGGGTTAGGGTTAGGGTTAGGGTTAGGGTTAGGGTTATGGTTAGTTGGGTTAGGGTTATGGTTAGGGTTATTTTGGTAAAGGGTAGGCTTAGGGTTAGTGTTAGGGCTAGTTGGTTTAGGGTTAGGGTTAGGGTTATTTGGTTTAGGGTTAGGTTTAGTGTCAGGGTTAGGGTTAGGGTTAGGGTTATTTGGGCTAGGGTTAGGGTTCGGGTTAGGGTTAGGGTTCGGGTTACGTTTAGTTGGGTTAGGGTTATGGTTAGGGTTATTTTGTTAAAGGTTAGGTTTATGGTTAGTGTTAGGGCTAGTTGCTTTAGGGTTAGGGTTAGGGTTATTTGGGCTAGGGTTAGGGATAGGGTAAGGGTTAGGGTTAGGGTTAGGGTTAGGGTTAGGGTTAGGGTTATTTGGGCTAGGGTTAGGGTTAGGGTTAGGGTTAGGGTTAGGGTTAGGGTTAGGGTTAGAGTTAGGGTTAGGGTTAGGGTTAGGGTTAGGGTT
>NC_142256.1:5097543-5135596 GCF_052056855.1 Sturnus vulgaris
CGAGTGCTCGCTCGGGACTTTGCTCTCGGGGCCAAGGCAAGAGGGCGCGCTTGCCCGCGGAACTGAGAACACGCTGTTGGGCAGAGCTGCAACTGACCGCTGGAGTTCAGCTCTCGCCGGACGGCAGAAGGCGAAGAACGAAGCCGCTTGCGAGCGGCGCAGTGCAGCGAAGAGCTCTCCCAATTCGCCGCTAGCTCCACGGTCCTCCTCAGCTGCGAGTAGCAGCGCTCGCAGTACACAGAGCTTCGCAAGGCCCGAAGAGCCGGAGGGAAGTATCGCACACTCAAATGTGCCAGGACAGAGACGTGTTCTACGTTGTCCCCTCTCGTCGTGCTGTTTGTGCCTCTGCTGCTTCTGCTGTTAGGAATCGCTCCTCGAAAGACGAGCGAGAGCGTCCTTCCGGGTGCATTGCACTGTGTCGAGTGCTCGCTCGGGACTTTGCTCTCGGGGCCAAGGCAAGAGGGCGCGCTTGCCCGCGGAACTGAGAACACGCTGTTGGGCAGAGCTGCAACTGACCGCTGGAGTTCAGCTCTCGCCGGACGGCAGAAGGCGAAGAACGAAGCCGCTTGCGAGCGGCGCAGTGCAGCGAAGAGCTCTCCCAATTCGCCGCTAGCTCCACGGTCCTCCTCAGCTGCGAGTAGCAGCGCTCGCAGTACACAGAGCTTCGCAAGGCCCGAAGAGCCGGAGGGAAGTATCGCACACGCAAATGTGCCAGGACAGAGACGTGTTCTACGTTGTCCCCTCTCGTCGTGCAGTTTGTGCCTCTGCTGCTTCTGCTGTTAGGAATCGCTCCTCGAAAGACGAGCGAGAGCGTCCTTCCGGGTGCATTGCACTGAGTCGAGTGCTCGCTCGGGACATTGCTCTCGGGGCCAAGGCAAGAGGGCGCGCTTGCCCGCGGAACTGAGAACACGCTGTTGGGCAGAGCTGCAACTGACCGCTGGAGTTCAGCTCTCGCCGAACGGCAGAAGGCGAAGAACGAAGCCGCTTGCGAGCGGCGCAGTGCAGCGAAGAGCTCTCCGAATTCACCGCTAGCTCCACGGTCCTCCTCAGCTGCGAGTAGCAGCGCTCGCAGTACACAGAGCTTCGCAAGGCCCGAAGAGCCGGAGGGAAGTATCGCACACGCAAATGTGCCAGGACAGAGACGTGTTCTACGTTGTCCCCTCTCGTCGTGCAGTTTGTGCCTCTGCTGCTTCTGCTGTTAGGAATCGCTCCTCGAAAGACGAGCGAGAGCGTCCTTCCGGGTGCATTGCACTGAGTCGAGTGCTCGCTCGGGACTTTGCTCTCGGGGCCAAGGCATAGGGCGCGCTTGCCCGCGGAACTGAGAACACGCTGTTGGGCAGAGCTGCAACTGACCGCTGGAGTTCAGCTCTCGCCGGACGGCAGAAGGCGAAGAACGAAGCCGCTTGCGAGCGGCGCAGTGCAGCGAAGAGCTCTCCCAATTCGCCGCTAGCTCCACGGTCCTCCTCAGCTGCGAGTAGCAGCGCTCGCAGTACACAGAGCTTCGCAAGGCCCGAAGAGCCGGAGGGAAGTATCGCACACGCAAATGTGCCAGGACAGAGACGTGTTCTACGTTGTCCCCTCTCGTCGTGCAGTTTGTGCCTCTGCTGCTTCTGCTGTTAGGAATCGCTCCTCGAAAGACGAGCGAGAGCGTCCTTCCGGGTGCATTGCACTGAGTCGAGTGCTCGCTCGGGACTTTGCTCTCGGGGCCAAGGCAAGAGGGCGCGCTTGCCCGCGGAACTGAGAACACGCTGTTGGGCAGAGCTGCAACTGACCGCTGGAGTTCAGCTCTCGCCGGACGGCAGAAGGCGAAGAACGAAGCCGCTTGCGAGCGGCGCAGTGCAGCGAAGAGCTCTCCGAATTCGCCGCTAGCTCCACGGTCCTCCTCAGCTGCGAGTAGCAGCGCTCGCAGTACACAGAGCTTCGCAAGGCCCGAAGAGCCGGAGGGAAGTATCGCACACTCAAATGTGCCAGGACAGAGACGTGTTCTACGTTGTCCCCTCTCGTCGTGCTGTTTGTGCCTCTGCTGCTTCTGCTGTTAGGAATCGCTCCTCGAAAGACGAGCGAGAGCGTCCTTCCGGGTGCATTGCACTGAGTCGAGTGCTCGCTCGGGACTTTGCTCTCGGGGCCAAGGCAAGAGGGCGCGCTTGCCCGCGGAACTGAGAACACGCTGTTGGGCAGAGCTGCAACTGACCGCTGGAGTTCAGCTCTCGCCGGACGGCAGAAGGCGAAGAACGAAGCCGCTTGCGAGCGGCGCAGTGCAGCGAAGAGCTCTCCCAATTCGCCGCTAGCTCCACGGTCCTCCTCAGCTGCGAGTAGCAGCGCTCGCAGTACACAGAGCTTCGCAAGGCCCGAAGAGCCGGAGGGAAGTATCGCACACGCAAATATGCCAGGACAGAGACGTGTTCTACGTTGTCCCCTCTCGTCGTGCAGTTTGTGCCTCTGCTGCTTCTGCTGTTAGGAATCGCTCCTCGAAAGACGAGCGAGAGCGTCCTTCCGGGTGCATTGCACTGAGTCGAGTGCTCGCTCGGGACTTTGCTCTCGGGGCCAAGGCAAGAGGGCGCGCTTGCCCGCGGAACTGAGAACACGCTGTTGGGCAGAGCTGCAACTGACCGCTGGAGTTCAGCTCTCGCCGGACGGCAGAAGGCGAAGAACGAAGCCGCTTGCGAGCGGCGCAGTGCAGCGAAGAGCTCTCCCAATTCGCCGCTAGCTCCACGGTCCTCCTCAGCTGCGAGTAGCAGCGCTCGCAGTACACAGAGCTTCGCAAGGCCCGAAGAGCCGGAGGGAAGTATCGCACACGCAAATGTGCCAGGACAGAGACGTGTTCTACGTTGTCCCCTCTCGTCGTGCAGTTTGTGCCTCTGCTGCTTCTGCTGTTAGGAATCGCTCCTCGAAAGACGAGCGAGAGCGTCCTTCCGGGTGCATTGCACTGAGTCGAGTGCTCGCTCGGGACTTTGCTCTCGGGGCCAAGGCAAGAGGGCGCGCTTGCCCGCGGAACTGAGAACACGCTGTTGGGCAGAGCTGCAACTGACCGCTGGAGTTCAGCTCTCGCCGGACGGCAGAAGGCGAAGAACGAAGCCGCTTGCGAGCGGCGCAGTGCAGCGAAGAGCTCTCCCAATTCGCCGCTAGCTCCACGGTCCTCCTCAGCTGCGAGTAGCAGCGCTCGCAGTACACAGAGCTTCGCAAGGCCCGAAGAGCCGGAGGGAAGTATCGCACACGCAAATGTGCCAGGACAGAGACGTGTTCTACGTTGTCCCCTCTCGTCGTGCAGTTTGTGCCTCTGCTGCTTCTGCTGTTAGGAATCGCTCCTCGAAAGACGAGCGAGAGCGTCCTTCCGGGTGCATTGCACTGAGTCGAGTGCTCGCTCGGGACTTTGCTCTCGGGGCCAAGGCAAGAGGGCGCGCTTGCCCGCGGAACTGAGAACACGCTGTTGGGCAGAGCTGCAACTGACCGCTGGAGTTCAGCTCTCGCCGGACGGCAGAAGGCGAAGAACGAAGCCGCTTGCGAGCGGCGCAGTGCAGCGAAGAGCTCTCCCAATTCGCCGCTAGCTCCACGGTCCTCCTCAGCTGCGAGTAGCAGCGCTCGCAGTACACAGAGCTTCGCAAGGCCCGAAGAGCCGGAGGGAAGTTTCGCACACGCAAATGTGCCAGGACAGAGACGTGTTCTACGTTGTCCCCTCTCGTCGTGCAGTTTGTGCCTCTGCTGCTTCTGCTGTTAGGAATCGCTCCTCGAAAGACGAGCGAGAGCGTCCTTCCGGGTGCATTGCACTGAGTCGAGTGCTCGCTCGGGACATTGCTCTCGGGGCCAAGGCAAGAGGGCGTGCTTGCCCGCGGAACTGAGAACACGCTGTTGGGCAGAGCTGCAACTGACCGCTGGAGTTCAGCTCTCGCCGGACGGCAGAAGGCGAAGAACGAAGCCGCTTGCGAGCGGCGCAGTGCAGCGAAGAGCTCTCCCAATTCGCCGCTAGCTCCACGGTCCTCCTCAGCTGCGAGTAGCAGCGCTCGCAGTACACAGAGCTTCGCAAGGCCCGAAGAGCCGGAGGGAAGTTTCGCACACGAAAATGTGCCAGGACAGAGACGTGTTCTACGTTGTCCCCTCTCGTCGTGCAGTTTGTGCCTCTGCTGCTTCTGCTGTTAGGAATCGCTCCTCGAAAGACGAGCGAGAGCGTCCTTCCGGGTGCATTGCACTGAGTCGAGTGCTCGCTCGGGACTTTGCTCTCGGGGCCAAGGCAAGAGGGCGTGCTTGCCCGCAGAACTGAGAACACGCTGTTGGGCAGAGCTGCAACTGACCGCTGGAGTTCAGCTCTCGCTGGACGGCAGAAGGCGAAGAACGAAGCCGCTTGCGAGCGGCGCAGTGCAGCGAAGAGCTCTCCCAATTCGCCGCGAGCTCCACGGTCCTCCTCAGCTGCGAGTAGCAGCGCTCGCAGTACACAGAGCTTCGCAAGGCCCGAAGAGCCGGAGGGAAGTATCGCACACGCAAATGTGCCAGGACAGAGACGTGTTCTACGTTGTCCCCTCTCGTCGTGCAGTTTGTGCCTCTGCTGCTTCTGCTGTTAGGAATCGCTCCTCGAAAGACGAGCGAGAGCGTCCTTCCGGGTGCATTGCACTGAGTCGAGTGCTCGCTCGGGACTTTGCTCTCGGGGCCAAGGCAAGAGGGCGCGCTTGCCCGCGGAACTGAGAACACGCTGTTGGGCAGAGCTGCAACTGACCGCTGGAGTTCAGCTCTCGCCGGACGGCAGAAGGCGAAGAACGAAGCCGCTTGCGAGCGGCGCAGTGCAGCGAAGAGCTCTCCCAATTCGCCGCTAGCTCCACGGTCCTCCTCAGCTGCGAGTAGCAGCGCTCGCAGTACACAGAGCTTCGCAAGGCCCGAAGAGCCGGAGGGAAGTATCGCACACGCAAATGTGCCAGGACAGAGACGTGTTCTACGTTGTCCCCTCTCGTCGTGCAGTTTGTGCCTCTGCTGCTTCTGCTGTTAGGAATCGCTCCTCGAAAGACGAGCGAGAGCGTCCTTCCGGGTGCATTGCACTGAGTCGAGTGCTCGCTCGGGACTTTGCTCTCGGGGCCAAGGCAAGAGGGCGCGCTTGCCCGCGGAACTGAGAACACGCTGTTGGGCAGAGCTGCAACTGACCGCTGGAGTTCAGCTCTCGCCGGACGGCAGAAGGCGAAGAACGAAGCCGCTTGCGAGCGGCGCAGTGCAGCGAAGAGCTCTCCGAATTCGCCGCTAGCTCCACGGTCCTTCTCAGCTGCGAGTAGCAGCGCTCGCAGTACACAGAGCTTCGCAAGGCCCGAAGAGCCGGAGGGAAGTATCGCACACGCAAATGTGCCAGGACAGAGACGTGTTCTACGTTGTCCCCTCTCGTCGTGCAGTTTGTGCCTCTGCTGCTTCTGCTGTTAGGAATCGCTCCTCGAAAGACGAGCGAGAGCGTCCTTCCGGGTGCATTGCACTGAGTCGAGTGCTCGCTCGGGACATTGCTCTCGGGGCCAAGGCAAGAGGGCGCGCTTGCCCGCGGAACTGAGAACACGCTGTTGGGCAGAGCTGCAACTGACCGCTGGAGTTCAGCTCTCGCCGAACGGCAGAAGGCGAAGAACGAAGCCGCTTGCGAGCGGCGCAGTGCAGCGAAGAGCTCTCCGAATTCGCCGCTAGCTCCACGGTCCTCCTCAGCTGCGAGTAGCAGCGCTCGCAGTACACAGAGCTTCGCAAGGCCCGAAGAGCCGGAGGGAAGTATCGCACACGCAAATGTGCCAGGACAGAGACGTGTTCTACGTTGTCCCCTCTCGTCGTGCAGTTTGTGCCTCTGCTGCTTCTGCTGTTAGGAATCGCTCCTCGAAAGACGAGCGAGAGCGTCCTTCCGGGTGCATTGCACTGAGTCGAGTGCTCGCTCGGGACTTTGCTCTCGGGGCCAAGGCAAGAGGGCGCGCTTGCCCGCGGAACTGAGAACACGCTGTTGGGCAGAGCTGCAACTGACCGCTGGAGTTCAGCTCTCGCCGGACGGCAGAAGGCGAAGAACGAAGCCGCTTGCGAGCGGCGCAGTGCAGCGAAGAGCTCTCCCAATTCGCCGCTAGCTCCACGGTCCTCCTCAGCTGCGAGTAGCAGCGCTCGCAGTACACAGAGCTTCGCAAGGCCCGAAGAGCCGGAGGGAAGTATCGCACACGCAAATGTGCCAGGACAGAGACGTGTTCTACGTTGTCCCCTCTCGTCGTGCAGTTTGTGCCTCTGCTGCTTCTGCTGTTAGGAATCGCTCCTCGAAAGACGAGCGAGAGCGTCCTTCCGGGTGCATTGCACTGAGTCGAGTGCTCGCTCGGGACTTTGCTCTCGGGGCCAAGGCAAGAGGGCGCGCTTGCCCGCGGAACTGAGAACACGCTGTTGGGCAGAGCTGCAACTGACCGCTGGAGTTCAGCTCTCGCCGGACGGCAGAAGGCGAAGAACGAAGCCGCTTGCGAGCGGCGCAGTGCAGCGAAGAGCTCTCCCAATTCGCCGCTAGCTCCACGGTCCTCCTCAGCTGCGAGTAGCAGCGCTCGCAGTACACAGAGCTTCGCAAGGCCCGAAGAGCCGGAGGGAAGTATCGCACACGCAAATGTGCCAGGACAGAGACGTGTTCTACGTTGTCCCCTCTCGTCGTGCAGTTTGTGCCTCTGCTGCTTCTGCTGTTAGGAATCGCTCCTCGAAAGACGAGCGAGAGCGTCCTTCCGGGTGCATTGCACTGAGTCGAGTGCTCGCTCGGGACTTTGCTCTCGGGGCCAAGGCAAGAGGGCGCGCTTGCCCGCGGAACTGAGAACACGCTGTTGGGCAGAGCTGCAACTGACCGCTGGAGTTCAGCTCTCGCCGGACGGCAGAAGGCGAAGAACGAAGCCGCTTGCGAGCGGCGCAGTGCAGCGAAGAGCTCTCCGAATTCGCCGCTAGCTCCACGGTCCTTCTCAGCTGCGAGTAGCAGCGCTCGCAGTACACAGAGCTTCGCAAGGACCGAAGACCCGGAGGGAAGTATCGCACACGAAAATGTGCCAGGACAGAGACGTGTTCTACGTTGTCCCTTCTCGTCATGCAGTTTGTGCCTCTGCTGCTTCTGCTGTTAGGAATCGCTCCTTGAAAGACGAGCGAGAGCGTCCTTCTGGGTGCATTGCACTGCGTCGAGTGCTCGCTCGGGACTTTGCACTCGGGGCCAAAGCAAGAGGGCGTGCTTGCCCGCGGAACTGAGAACACGCTGTTGGGCAGAGCTGCAACTGACCGCTGGAGTTCAGCTCTCGCCGGACGGCAGAAGGCGAAGAACGAAGCCGCTTGCGAGCGGCGCAGTGCAGCGAAGAGCTCTCCCAATTCGCCGCTAGCTCCACGGTCCTCCTCAGCTGCGAGTAGCAGCGCTCGCAGTACACAGAGCTTCGCAAGGCCCGAAGAGCCGGAGGGAAGTATCGCACACGCAAATGTGCCAGGACAGAGACGTGTTCTACGTTGTCCCCTCTCGTCGTGCAGTTTGTGCCTCTGCTGCTTCTGCTGTTAGGAATCGCTCCTCGAAAGACGAGCGAGAGCGTCCTTCCGGGTGCATTGCACTGAGTCGAGTGCTCGCTCGGGACTTTGCTCTCGGGGCCAAGGCAAGAGGGCGTGCTTGCCCGCAGAACTGAGAACACGCTGTTGGGCAGAGCTGCAACTGACCGCTGGAGTTCAGCTCTCGCCGGACGGCAGAAGGCGAAGAACGAAGCCGCTTGCGAGCGGCGCAGTGCAGCGAAGAGCTCTCCCAATTCGCCGCTAGCTCCACGGTCCTCCTCAGCTGCGAGTAGCAGCGCTCGCAGTACACAGAGCTTCGCAAGGCCCGAAGAGCCGGAGGGAAGTATCGCACACGCAAATGTGCCAGGACAGAGACGTGTTCTACGTTGTCCCCTCTCGTCGTGCAGTTTGTGCCTCTGCTGCTTCTGCTGTTAGGAATCGCTCCTCGAAAGACGAGCGAGAGCGTCCTTCCGGGTGCATTGCACTGAGTCGAGTGCTCGCTCGGGACTTTGCTCTCGGGGCCAAGGCAAGAGGGCGTGCTTGCCCGCAGAACTGAGAACACGCTGTTGGGCAGAGCTGCAACTGACCGCTGGAGTTCAGCTCTCGCCGGACGGCAGAAGGCGAAGAACGAAGCCGCTTGCGAGCGGCGCAGTGCAGCGAAGAGCTCTCCCAATTCGCCGCTAGCTCCACGGTCCTCCTCAGCTGCGAGTAGCAGCGCTCGCAGTACACAGAGCTTCGCAAGGCCCGAAGAGCCGGAGGGAAGTATCGCACACGCAAATGTGCCAGGACAGAGACGTGTTCTACGTTGTCCCCTCTCGTCGTGCAGTTTGTGCTTCTGCTGCTTCTGCTGTTAGGAATCGCTCCTCGAAAGACGAGCGAGAGCGTCCTTCCGGGTGCATTGCACTGAGTCGAGTGCTCGCTCGGGACTTTGCTCTCGGGGCCAAGGCAAGAGGGCGTGCTTGCCCGCAGAACTGAGAACACGCTGTTGGGCAGAGCTGCAACTGACCGCTGGAGTTCAGCTCTCGCCGAACGGCAGAAGGCGAAGAACGAAGCCGCTTGCGAGCGGCGCAGTGCAGCGAAGAGCTCTCCGAATTCGCCGCTAGCTCCACGGTCCTCCTCAGCTGCGAGTAGCAGCGCTCGCAGTACACAGAGCTTCGCAAGGCCCGAAGAGCCGGAGGGAAGTATCGCACACGCAAATGTGCCAGGACAGAGACGTGTTCTACGTTGTCCCCTCTCGTCGTGCAGTTTGTGCCTCTGCTGCTTCTGCTGTTAGGAATCGCTCCTCGAAAGACGAGCGAGAGCGTCCTTCCGGGTGCATTGCACTGAGTCGAGTGCTCGCTCGGGACTTTGCTCTCGGGGCCAAGGCAAGAGGGCGCGCTTGCCCGCGGAACTGAGAACACGCTGTTGGGCAGAGCTGCAACTGACCGCTGGAGTTCAGCTCTCGCCGGACGGCAGAAGGCGAAGAACGAAGCCGCTTGCGAGCGGCGCAGTGCAGCGAAGAGCTCTCCCAATTCGCCGCTAGCTCCACGGTCCTCCTCAGCTGCGAGTAGCAGCGCTCGCAGTACACAGAGCTTCGCAAGGCCCGAAGAGCCGGAGGGAAGTATCGCACACGCAAATGTGCCAGGACAGAGACGTGTTCTACGTTGTCCCCTCTCGTCGTGCAGTTTGTGCCTCTGCTGCTTCTGCTGTTAGGAATCGCTCCTCGAAAGACGAGCGAGAGCGTCCTTCCGGGTGCATTGCACTGAGTCGAGTGCTCGCTCGGGACTTTGCTCTCGGGGCCAAGGCAAGAGGGCGCGCTTGCCCGCGGAACTGAGAACACGCTGTTGGGCAGAGCTGCAACTGACCGCTGGAGTTCAGCTCTCGCCGGACGGCAGAAGGCGAAGAACGAAGCCGCTTGCGAGCGGCGCAGTGCAGCGAAGAGCTCTCCCAATTCGCCGCTAGCTCCACGGTCCTCCTCAGCTGCGAGTAGCAGCGCTCGCAGTACACAGAGCTTCGCAAGGCCCGAAGAGCCGGAGGGAAGTATCGCACACGCAAATGTGCCAGGACAGAGACGTGTTCTACGTTGTCCCCTCTCGTCGTGCAGTTTGTGCCTCTGCTGCTTCTGCTGTTAGGAATCGCTCCTCGAAAGACGAGCGAGAGCGTCCTTCCGGGTGCATTGCACTGAGTCGAGTGCTCGCTCGGGACTTTGCTCTCGGGGCCAAGGCAAGAGGGCGCGCTTGCCCGCGGAACTGAGAACACGCTGTTGGGCAGAGCTGCAACTGACCGCTGGAGTTCAGCTCTCGCCGGACGGCAGAAGGCGAAGAACGAAGCCGCTTGCGAGCGGCGCAGTGCAGCGAAGAGCTCTCCCAATTCGCCGCTAGCTCCACGGTCCTCCTCAGCTGCGAGTAGCAGCGCTCGCAGTACACAGAGCTTCGCAAGGCCCGAAGAGCCGGAGGGAAGTATCGCACACGCAAATGTGCCAGGACAGAGACGTGTTCTACGTTGTCCCCTCTCGTCGTGCAGTTTGTGCCTCTGCTGCTTCTGCTGTTAGGAATCGCTCCTCGAAAGACGAGCGAGAGCGTCCTTCCGGGTGCATTGCACTGAGTCGAGTGCTCGCTCGGGACTTTGCTCTCGGGGCCAAGGCAAGAGGGCGCGCTTGCCCGCGGAACTGAGAACACGCTGTTGGGCAGAGCTGCAACTGACCGCTGGAGTTCAGCTCTCGCCGGACGGCAGAAGGCGAAGAACGAAGCCGCTTGCGAGCGGCGCAGTGCAGCGAAGAGCTCTCCCAATTCGCCGCTAGCTCCACGGTCCTCCTCAGCTGCGAGTAGCAGCGCTCGCAGTACACAGAGCTTCGCAAGGCCCGAAGAGCCGGAGGGAAGTATCGCACACGCAAATGTGCCAGGACAGAGACGTGTTCTACGTTGTCCCCTCTCGTCGTGCAGTTTGTGCCTCTGCTGCTTCTGCTGTTAGGAATCGCTCCTCGAAAGACGAGCGAGAGCGTCCTTCCGGGTGCATTGCACTGAGTCGAGTGCTCGCTCGGGACATTGCTCTCGGGGCCAAGGCAAGAGGGCGCGCTTGCCCGCAGAACTGAGAACACGCTGTTGGGCAGAGCTGCAACTGACCGCTGGAGTTCAGCTCTCGCCGGACGGCAGAAGGCGAAGAACGAAGCCGCTTGCGAGCGGCGCAGTGCAGCGAAGAGCTCTCCCAATTCGCCGCTAGCTCCACGGTCCTCCTCAGCTGCGAGTAGCAGCGCTCGCAGTACACAGAGCTTCGCAAGGCCCGAAGAGCCGGAGGGAAGTATCGCACACGCAAATGTGCCAGGACAGAGACGTGTTCTACGTTGTCCCCTCTCGTCGTGCAGTTTGTGCCTCTGCTGCTTCTGCTGTTAGGAATCGCTCCTCGAAAGACGAGCGAGAGCGTCCTTCCGGGTGCATTGCACTGAGTCGAGTGCTCGCTTGGGACATTGCTCTCGGGGCCAAGGCAAGAGGGCGCGCTTGCCCGCGGAACTGAGAACACGCTGTTGGGCAGAGCTGCAACTGACCGCTGGAGTTCAGCTCTCGCCGGACGGCAGAAGGCGAAGAACGAAGCCGCTTGCGAGCGGCGCAGTGCAGCGAAGAGCTCTCCCAATTCGCCGCTAGCTCCACGGTCCTCCTCAGCTGCGAGTAGCAGCGCTCGCAGTACACAGAGCTTCGCAAGGCCCGAAGAGCCGGAGGGAAGTTTCGCACACGCAAATGTGCCAGGACAGAGACGTGTTCTACGTTGTCCCCTCTCGTCGTGCAGTTTGTGCCTCTGCTGCTTCTGCTGTTAGGAATCGCTCCTCGAAAGACGAGCGAGAGCGTCCTTCCGGGTGCATTGCACTGAGTCGAGTGCTCGCTCGGGACATTGCTCTCGGGGCCAAGGCAAGAGGGCGCGCTTGCCCGCGGAACTGAGAACACGCTGTTGGGCAGAGCTGCAACTGACCGCTGGAGTTCAGCTCTCGCCGAACGGCAGAAGGCGAAGAACGAAGCCGCTTGCGAGCGGCGCAGTGCAGCGAAGAGCTCTCCCAATTCGCCGCTAGCTCCACGGTCCTCCTCAGCTGCGAGTAGCAGCGCTCGCAGTACACAGAGCTTCGCAAGGCCCGAAGAGCCGGAGGGAAGTATCGCACACGCAAATGTGCCAGGACAGAGACGTGTTCTACGTTGTCCCCTCTCGTCGTGCAGTTTGTGCCTCTGCTGCTTCTGCTGTTAGGAATCGCTCCTCGAAAGACGAGCGAGAGCGTCCTTCCGGGTGCATTGCACTGAGTCGAGTGCTCGCTCGGGACTTTGCTCTCGGGGCCAAGGCAAGAGGGCGTGCTTGCCCGCAGAACTGAGAACACGCTGTTGGGCAGAGCTGCAACTGACCGCTGGAGTTCAGCTCTCGCCGGACGGCAGAAGGCGAAGAACGAAGCCGCTTGCGAGCGGCGCAGTGCAGCGAAGAGCTCTCCCAATTCGCCGCTAGCTCCACGGTCCTCCTCAGCTGCGAGTAGCAGCGCTCGCAGTACACAGAGCTTCGCAAGGCCCGAAGAGCCGGAGGGAAGTATCGCACACGCAAATGTGCCAGGACAGAGACGTGTTCTACGTTGTCCCCTCTCGTCGTGCAGTTTGTGCCTCTGCTGCTTCTGCTGTTAGGAATCGCTCCTCGAAAGACGAGCGAGAGCGTCCTTCCGGGTGCATTGCACTGAGTCGAGTGCTCGCTCGGGACTTTGCTCTCGGGGCCAAGGCAAGAGGGCGTGCTTGCCCGCAGAACTGAGAACACGCTGTTGGGCAGAGCTGCAACTGACCGCTGGAGTTCAGCTCTCGCCGGACGGCAGAAGGCGAAGAACGAAGCCGCTTGCGAGCGGCGCAGTGCAGCGAAGAGCTCTCCCAATTCGCCGCTAGCTTCACGGTCCTCCTCAGCTGCGAGTAGCAGCGCTCGCAGTACACAGAGCTTCGCAAGGCCCGAAGAGCCGGAGGGAAGTATCGCACACGCAAATGTGCCAGGACAGAGACGTGTTCTACGTTGTCCCCTCTCGTCGTGCAGTTTGTGCTTCTGCTGCTTCTGCTGTTAGGAATCGCTCCTCGAAAGACGAGCGAGAGCGTCCTTCCGGGTGCATTGCACTGAGTCGAGTGCTCGCTCGGGACTTTGCTCTCGGGGCCAAGGCAAGAGGGCGTGCTTGCCCGCAGAACTGAGAACACGCTGTTGGGCAGAGCTGCAACTGACCGCTGGAGTTCAGCTCTCGCCGGACGGCAGAAGGCGAAGAACGAAGCCGCTTGCGAGCGGCGCAGTGCAGCGAAGAGCTCTCCCAATTCGCCGCTAGCTCCACGGTCCTCCTCAGCTGCGAGTAGCAGCGCTCGCAGTACACAGAGCTTCGCAAGGCCCGAAGAGCCGGAGGGAAGTATCGCACACGCAAATGTGCCAGGACAGAGACGTGTTCTACGTTGTCCCCTCTCGTCGTGCAGTTTGTGCCTCTGCTGCTTCTGCTGTTAGGAATCGCTCCTCGAAAGACGAGCGAGAGCGTCCTTCCGGGTGCATTGCACTGAGTCGAGTGCTCGCTCGGGACTTTGCTCTCGGGGCCAAGGCAAGAGGGCGCGCTTGCCCGCGGAACTGAGAACACGCTGTTGGGCAGAGCTGCAACTGACCGCTGGAGTTCAGCTCTCGCCGGACGGCAGAAGGCGAAGAACGAAGCCGCTTGCGAGCGGCGCAGTGCAGCGAAGAGCTCTCCCAATTCGCCGCTAGCTCCACGGTCCTCCTCAGCTGCGAGTAGCAGCGCTCGCAGTACACAGAGCTTCGCAAGGCCCGAAGAGCCGGAGGGAAGTATCGCACACGCAAATGTGCCAGGACAGAGACGTGTTCTACGTTGTCCCCTCTCGTCGTGCAGTTTGTGCCTCTGCTGCTTCTGCTGTTAGGAATCGCTCCTCGAAAGACGAGCGAGAGCGTCCTTCCGGGTGCATTGCACTGAGTCGAGTGCTCGCTCGGGACTTTGCTCTCGGGGCCAAGGCAAGAGGGCGCGCTTGCCCGCAGAACTGAGAACACGCTGTTGGGCAGAGCTGCAACTGACCGCTGGAGTTCAGCTCTCGCCGGACGGCAGAAGGCGAAGAACGAAGCCGCTTGCGAGCGGCGCAGTGCAGCGAAGAGCTCTCCGAATTCGCCGCTAGCTCCACGGTCCTCCTCAGCTGCGAGTAGCAGCGCTCGCAGTACACAGAGCTTCGCAAGGCCCGAAGAGCCGGAGGGAAGTATCGCACACGCAAATGTGCCAGGACAGAGACGTGTTCTACGTTGTCCCCTCTCGTCGTGCAGTTTGTGCCTCTGCTGCTTCTGCTGTTAGGAATCGCTCCTCGAAAGACGAGCGAGAGCGTCCTTCCGGGTGCATTGCACTGAGTCGAGTGCTCGCTCGGGACTTTGCTCTCGGGGCCAAGGCAAGAGGGCGCGCTTGCCCGCGGAACTGAGAACACGCTGTTGGGCAGAGCTGCAACTGACCGCTGGAGTTCAGCTCTCGCCGGACGGCAGAAGGCGAAGAACGAAGCCGCTTGCGAGCGGCGCAGTGCAGCGAAGAGCTCTCCCAATTCGCCGCTAGCTCCACGGTCCTCCTCAGCTGCGAGTAGCAGCGCTCGCAGTACACAGAGCTTCGCAAGGCCCGAAGAGCCGGAGGGAAGTATCGCACACGCAAATGTGCCAGGACAGAGACGTGTTCTACGTTGTCCCCTCTCGTCGTGCAGTTTGTGCCTCTGCTGCTTCTGCTGTTAGGAATCGCTCCTCGAAAGACGAGCGAGAGCGTCCTTCCGGGTGCATTGCACTGAGTCGAGTGCTCGCTCGGGACATTGCTCTCGGGGCCAAGGCAAGAGGGCGCGCTTGCCCGCGGAACTGAGAACACGCTGTTGGGCAGAGCTGCAACTGACCGCTGGAGTTCAGCTCTCGCCGGACGGCAGAAGGCGAAGAACGAAGCCGCTTGCGAGCGGCGCAGTGCAGCGAAGAGCTCTCCGAATTCGCCGCCAGCTCCACGGTCCTCCTCAGCTGCGAGTAGCAGCGCTCGCAGTACACAGAGCTTCGCAAGGCCCGAAGAGCCGGAGGGAAGTATCGCACACGCAAATGTGCCAGGACAGAGACGTGTTCTACGTTGTCCCCTCTCGTCGTGCAGTTTGTGCCTCTGCTGCTTCTGCTGTTAGGAATCGCTCCTCGAAAGACGAGCGAGAGCGTCCTTCCGGGTGCATTGCACTGAGTCGAGTGCTCGCTCGGGACTTTGCTCTCGGGGCCAAGGCAAGAGGGCGCGCTTGCCCGCGGAACTGAGAACACGCTGTTGGGCAGAGCTGCAACTGACCGCTGGAGTTCAGCTCTCGCCGGACGGCAGAAGGCGAAGAACGAAGCCGCTTGCGAGCGGCGCAGTGCAGCGAAGAGCTCTCCGAATTCGCCGCTAGCTCCACGGTCCTCCTCAGCTGCGAGTAGCAGCGCTCGCAGTACACAGAGCTTCGCAAGGCCCGAAGAGCTGGAGGGAAGTATCGCACACGCAAATGTGCCAGGACAGAGACGTGTTCTACGTTGTCCCCTCTCGTCGTGCAGTTTGTGCCTCTGCTGCTTCTGCTGTTAGGAATCGCTCCTCGAAAGACGAGCGAGAGCGTCCTTCCGGGTGCATTGCACTGAGTCGAGTGCTCGCTCGGGACTTTGCTCTCGGGGCCAAGGCAAGAGGGCGCGCTTGCCCGCGGAACTGAGAACACGCTGTTGGGCAGAGCTGCAACTGACCGCTGGAGTTCAGCTCTCGCCGGACGGCAGAAGGCGAAGAACGAAGCCGCTTGCGAGCGGCGCAGTGCAGCGAAGAGCTCTCCCAATTCGCCGCTAGCTCCACGGTCCTCCTCAGCTGCGAGTAGCAGCGCTCGCAGTACACAGAGCTTCGCAAGGCCCGAAGAGCCGGAGGGAAGTATCGCACACGCAAATGTGCCAGGACAGAGACGTGTTCTACGTTGTCCCCTCTCGTCGTGCAGTTTGTGCCTCTGCTGCTTCTGCTGTTAGGAATCGCTCCTCGAAAGACGAGCGAGAGCGTCCTTCCGGGTGCATTGCACTGAGTCGAGTGCTCGCTCGGGACTTTGCTCTCGGGGCCAAGGCAAGAGGGCGCGCTTGCCCGCGGAACTGAGAACACGCTGTTGGGCAGAGCTGCAACTGACCGCTGGAGTTCAGCTCTCGCCGGACGGCAGAAGGCGAAGAACGAAGCCGCTTGCGAGCGGCGCAGTGCAGCGAAGAGCTCTCCCAATTCGCCGCTAGCTCCACGGTCCTCCTCAGCTGCGAGTAGCAGCGCTCGCAGTACACAGAGCTTCGCAAGGCCCGAAGAGCCGGAGGGAAGTATCGCACACGCAAATGTGCCAGGACAGAGACGTGTTCTACGTTGTCCCCTCTCGTCGTGCTGTTTGTGCCTCTGCTGCTTCTGCTGTTAGGAATCGCTCCTCGAAAGACGAGCGAGAGCGTCCTTCCGGGTGCATTGCACTGAGTCGAGTGCTCGCTCGGGACTTTGCTCTCGGGGCCAAGGCAAGAGGGCGCGCTTGCCCGCGGAACTGAGAACACGCTGTTGGGCAGAGCTGCAACTGACCGCTGGAGTTCAGCTCTCGCCGGACGGCAGAAGGCGAAGAACGAAGCCGCTTGCGAGCGGCGCAGTGCAGCGAAGAGCTCTCCCAATTCGCCGCTAGCTCCACGGTCCTCCTCAGCTGCGAGTAGCAGCGCTCGCAGTACACAGAGCTTCGCAAGGCCCGAAGAGCCGGAGGGAAGTATCGCACACGCAAATGTGCCAGGACAGAGACGTGTTCTACGTTGTCCCCTCTCGTCGTGCAGTTTGTGCCTCTGCTGCTTCTGCTGTTAGGAATCGCTCCTCGAAAGACGAGCGAGAGCGTCCTTCCGGGTGCATTGCACTGAGTCGAGTGCTCGCTCGGGACTTTGCACTCGGGGCCAAAGCAAGAGGGCGTGCTTGCCCGCGGAACTGAGAACACGCTGTTGGGCAGAGCTGCAACTGACCGCTGGAGTTCAGCTCTCGCCGGACGGCAGAAGGCGAAGAACGAAGCCGCTTGCGAGCGGCGCAGTGCAGCGAAGAGCTCTCCCAATTCGCCGCTAGCTCCACGGTCCTCCTCAGCTGCGAGTAGCAGCGCTCGCAGTACACAGAGCTTCGCAAGGCCCGAAGAGCCGGAGGGAAGTATCGCACACGCAAATGTGCCAGGACAGAGACGTGTTCTACGTTGTCCCCTCTCGTCGTGCAGTTTGTGCCTCTGCTGCTTCTGCTGTTAGGAATCGCTCCTCGAAAGACGAGCGAGAGCGTCCTTCCGGGTGCATTGCACTGAGTCGAGTGCTCGCTCGGGACTTTGCTCTCGGGGCCAAGGCAAGAGGGCGTGCTTGCCCGCGGAACTGAGAACACGCTGTTGGGCAGAGCTGCAACTGACCGCTGGAGTTCAGCTCTCGCCGGACGGCAGAAGGCGAAGAACGAAGCCGCTTGCGAGCGGCGCAGTGCAGCGAAGAGCTCTCCCAATTCGCTGCTAGCTCCACGGTCCTCCTCAGCTGCGAGTAGCAGCGCTCGCAGTACACAGAGCTTCGCAAGGCCCGAAGAGCCGGAGGGAAGTATCGCACACGCAAATGTGCCAGGACAGAGACGTGTTCTACGTTGTCCCCTCTCGTCGTGCAGTTTGTGCCTCTGCTGCTTCTGCTGTTAGGAATCGCTCCTCGAAAGACGAGCGAGAGCGTCCTTCCGGGTGCATTGCACTGAGTCGAGTGCTCGCTCGGGACTTTGCTCTCGGGGCCAAGGCAAGAGGGCGTGCTTGCCCGCAGAACTGAGAACACGCTGTTGGGCAGAGCTGCAACTGACCGCTGGTAGTTCAGCTCTCGCCGGACGGCAGAAGGCGAAGAACGAAGCCGCTTGCGAGCGGCGCAGTGCAGCGAAGAGCTCTCCCAATTCGCCGCTAGCTCCACGGTCCTCCTCAGCTGCGAGTAGCAGCGCTCGCAGTACACAGAGCTTCGCAAGGCCCGAAGAGCCGGAGGGAAGTATCGCACACGCAAATGTGCCAGGACAGAGACGTGTTCTACGTTGTCCCCTCTCGTCGTGCAGTTTGTGCCTCTGCTGCTTCTGCTGTTAGGAATCGCTCCTCGAAAGACGAGCGAGAGCGTCCTTCCGGGTGCATTGCACTGAGTCGAGTGCTCGCTCGGGACTTTGCTCTCGGGGCCAAGGCAAGAGGGCGTGCTTGCCCGCAGAACTGAGAACACGCTGTTGGGCAGAGCTGCAACTGACCGCTGGAGTTCAGCTCTCGCCGGACGGCAGAAGGCGAAGAACGAAGCCGCTTGCGAGCGGCGCAGTGCAGCGAAGAGCTCTCCCAATTCGCCGCTAGCTCCACGGTCCTCCTCAGCTGCGAGTAGCAGCGCTCGCAGTACACAGAGCTTCGCAAGGCCCGAAGAGCCGGAGGGAAGTATCGCACACGCAAATGTGCCAGGACAGAGACGTGTTCTACGTTGTCCCCTCTCGTCGTGCAGTTTGTGCTTCTGCTGCTTCTGCTGTTAGGAATCGCTCCTCGAAAGACGAGCGAGAGCGTCCTTCCGGGTGCATTGCACTGAGTCGAGTGCTCGCTCGGGACTTTGCTCTCGGGGCCAAGGCAAGAGGGCGTGCTTGCCCGCAGAACTGAGAACACGCTGTTGGGCAGAGCTGCAACTGACCGCTGGAGTTCAGCTCTCGCCGGACGGCAGAAGGCGAAGAACGAAGCCGCTTGCGAGCGGCGCAGTGCAGCGAAGAGCTCTCCCAATTCGCCGCTAGCTCCACGGTCCTCCTCAGCTGCGAGTAGCAGCGCTCGCAGTACACAGAGCTTCGCAAGGCCCGAAGAGCCGGAGGGAAGTATCGCACACGCAAATGTGCCAGGACAGAGACGTGTTCTACGTTGTCCCCTCTCGTCGTGCAGTTTGTGCCTCTGCTGCTTCTGCTGTTAGGAATCGCTCCTCGAAAGACGAGCGAGAGCGTCCTTCCGGTGCATTGCACTGAGTCGAGTGCTCGCTCGGGACTTTGCTCTCGGGGCCAAGGCAAGAGGGCGCGCTTGCCCGCGGAACTGAGAACACGCTGTTGGGCAGAGCTGCAACTGACCGCTGGAGTTCAGCTCTCGCCGGACGGCAGAAGGCGAAGAACGAAGCCGCTTGCGAGCGGCGCAGTGCAGCGAAGAGCTCTCCCAATTCGCCGCTAGCTCCACGGTCCTCCTCAGCTGCGAGTAGCAGCGCTCGCAGTACACAGAGCTTCGCAAGGCCCGAAGAGCCGGAGGGAAGTATCGCACACGCAAATGTGCCAGGACAGAGACGTGTTCTACGTTGTCCCCTCTCGTCGTGCAGTTTGTGCTTCTGCTGCTTCTGCTGTTAGGAATCGCTCCTCGAAAGACGAGCGAGAGCGTCCTTCCGGGTGCATTGCACTGAGTCGAGTGCTCGCTCGGGAAATTGCTCTCGGGGCCAAGGCAAGAGGGCGCGCTTGCCCGCGGAACTGAGAACACGCTGTTGGGCAGAGCTGCAACTGACCGCTGGAGTTCAGCTCTCGCCGAACGGCAGAAGGCGAAGAACGAAGCCGCTTGCGAGCGGCGCAGTGCAGCGAAGAGCTCTCCGAATTCGCCGCTAGCTCCACGGTCCTCCTCAGCTGCGAGTAGCAGCGCTCGCAGTACACAGAGCTTCGCAAGGCCCGAAGAGCCGGAGGGAAGTATCGCACACGCAAATGTGCCAGGACAGAGACGTGTTCTACGTTGTCCCCTCTCGTCGTGCAGTTTGTGCCTCTGCTGCTTCTGCTGTTAGGAATCGCTCCTCGAAGACGAGCGAGAGCGTCCTTCCGGGTGCATTGCACTGAGTCGAGTGCTCGCTCGGGACTTTGCTCTCGGGGCCAAGGCAAGAGGGCGTGCTTGCCCGCGGAACTGAGAACACGCTGTTGGGCAGAGCTGCAACTGACCGCTGGAGTTCAGCTCTCGCCGGACGGCAGAAGGTGAAGAACGAAGCCGCTTGCGAGCGGCGCAGTGCAGCGAAGAGCTCTCCCAATTCGCCGCTAGCTCCACGGTCCTCCTCAGCTGCGAGTAGCAGCGCTCGCAGTACACAGAGCTTCGCAAGGCCCGAAGAGCCGGAGGGGAAGTATCGCACACGCAAATGTGCCAGGACAGAGACGTGTTCTACGTTGTCCCCTCTCGTCGTGCAGTTTGTGCCTCTGCTGCTTCTGCTGTTAGGAATCGCTCCTCGAAAGACGAGCGAGAGCGTCCTTCCGGGTGCATTGCACTGAGTCGAGTGCTCGCTCGGGACATTGCTCTCGGGGCCAAGGCAAGAGGGCGCGCTTGCCCGCGGAACTGAGAACACGCTGTTGGGCAGAGCTGCAACTGACCGCTGGAGTTCAGCTCTCGCCGGACGGCAGAAGGCGAAGAACGAAGCCGCTTGCGAGCGGCGCAGTGCAGCGAAGAGCTCTCCCAATTCGCCGCTAGCTCCACGGTCCTCCTCAGCTGCGAGTAGCAGCGCTCGCAGTACACAGAGCTTCGCAAGGCCCGAAGAGCCGGAGGGAAGTATCGCACACGCAAATGTGCCAGGACAGAGACGTGTTCTACGTTGTCCCCTCTCGTCGTGCAGTTTGTGCCTCTGCTGCTTCTGCTGTTAGGAATCGCTCCTCGAAAGACGAGCGAGAGCGTCCTTCCGGGTGCATTGCACTGAGTCGAGTGCTCGCTCGGGACATTGCTCTCGGGGCCAAGGCAAGAGGGCGCGCTTGCCCGCGGAACTGAGAACACGCTGTTGGGCAGAGCTGCAACTGACCGCTGGAGTTCAGCTCTCGCCGGACGGCAGAAGGCGAAGAACGAAGCCGCTTGCGAGCGGCGCAGTGCAGCGAAGAGCTCTCCCAATTCGCCGCTAGCTCCACGGTCCTCCTCAGCTGCGAGTAGCAGCGCTCGCAGTACACAGAGCTTCGCAAGGCCCGAAGAGCCGGAGGGAAGTTTCGCACACGCAAATGTGCCAGGACAGAGACGTGTTCTACGTTGTCCCCTCTCGTCGTGCAGTTTGTGCCTCTGCTGCTTCTGCTGTTAGGAATCGCTCCTCGAAAGACGAGCGAGAGCGTCCTTCCGGGTGCATTGCACTGAGTCGAGTGCTCGCTCGGGACATTGCTCTCGGGGCCAAGGCAAGAGGGCGCGCTTGCCCGCGGAACTGAGAACACGCTGTTGGGCAGAGCTGCAACTGACCGCTGGAGTTCAGCTCTCGCCGAACGGCAGAAGGCGAAGAACGAAGCCGCTTGCGAGCGGCGCAGTGCAGCGAAGAGCTCTCCGAATTCGCCGCTAGCTCCACGGTCCTCCTCAGCTGCGAGTAGCAGCGCTCGCAGTACACAGAGCTTCGCAAGGCCCGAAGAGCCGGAGGGAAGTTTCGCACACGCAAATGTGCCAGGACAGAGACGTGTTCTACGTTGTCCCCTCTCGTCGTGCAGTTTGTGCCTCTGCTGCTTCTGCTGTTAGGAATCGCTCCTCGAAAGACGAGCGAGAGCGTCCTTCCGGGTGCATTGCACTGAGTCGAGTGCTCGCTCGGGACATTGCTCTCGGGGCCAAGGCAAGAGGGCGCGCTTGCCCGCGGAACTGAGAACACGCTGTTGGGCAGAGCTGCAACTGACCGCTGGAGTTCAGCTCTCGCCGAACGGCAGAAGGCGAAGAACGAAGCCGCTTGCGAGCGGCGCAGTGCAGCGAAGAGCTCTCCGAATTCGCCGCTAGCTCCACGGTCCTCCTCAGCTGCGAGTAGCAGCGCTCGCAGTACACAGAGCTTCGCAAGGCCCGAAGAGCCGGAGGGAAGTTTCGCACACGCAAATGTGCCAGGACAGAGACGTGTTCTACGTTGTCCCCTCTCGTCGTGCAGTTTGTGCCTCTGCTGCTTCTGCTGTTAGGAATCGCTCCTCGAAAGACGAGCGAGAGCGTCCTTCCGGGTGCATTGCACTGAGTCGAGTGCTCGCTCGGGACATTGCTCTCGGGGCCAAGGCAAGAGGGCGCGCTTGCCCGCGGAACTGAGAACACGCTGTTGGGCAGAGCTGCAACTGACCGCTGGAGTTCAGCTCTCGCCGGACGGCAGAAGGCGAAGAACGAAGCCGCTTGCGAGCGGCGCAGTGCAGCGAAGAGCTCTCCCAATTCGCCGCTAGCTCCACGGTCCTCCTCAGCTGCGAGTAGCAGCGCTCGCAGTACACAGAGCTTCGCAAGGCCCGAAGAGCCGGAGGGAAGTATCGCACACGCAAATGTGCCAGGACAGAGACGTGTTCTACGTTGTCCCCTCTCGTCGTGCAGTTTGTGCCTCTGCTGCTTCTGCTGTTAGGAATCGCTCCTCGAAAGACGAGCGAGAGCGTCCTTCCGGGTGCATTGCACTGAGTCGAGTGCTCGCTCGGGACTTTGCACTCGCGGCCAAGGCAAGAGGGCGCGCTTGCCCGCGGAACTGAGAACACGCTGTTGGGCAGAGCTGCAACTGACCGCTGGAGTTCAGCTCTCGCCGGAGGGCAGAAGGCGAAGAACGAAGCCGCTTGCGAGCGGCGCAGTGCAGCGAAGAGCTCTCCGAATTCGCCGCTAGCTCCACGGTCCTTCTCAGCTGCGAGTAGCAGCGCTCGCAGTACACAGAGCTTCGCAAGGACCGAAGACCCGGAGGGAAGTATCGCACACGAAAATGTGCCAGGACAGAGACGTGTTCTACGTTGTCCCTTCTCGTCATGCAGTTTGTGCCTCTGCTGCTTCTGCTGTTAGGAATCGCTCCTCGAAAGACGAGCGAGAGCGTCCTTCTGGGTGCATTGCACTGAGTCGAGTGCTCGCTCGGGACTTTGCACTCGGGGCCAAAGCAAGAGGGCGTGCTTGCCCGCGGAACTGAGAACACGCTGTTGGGCAGAGCTGCAACTGACCGCTGGAGTTCAGCTCTCGCCGGACGGCAGAAGGCGAAGAACGAAGCCGCTTGCGAGCGGCGCAGTGCAGCGAAGAGCTCTCCCAATTCGCCGCTAGCTCCACGGTCCTCCTCAGCTGCGAGTAGCAGCGCTCGCAGTACACAGAGCTTCGCAAGGCCCGAAGAGCCGGAGGGAAGTATCGCACACGCAAATGTGCCAGGACAGAGACGTGTTCTACGTTGTCCCCTCTCGTCGTGCAGTTTGTGCCTCTGCTGCTTCTGCTGTTAGGAATCGCTCCTCGAAAGACGAGCGAGAGCGTCCTTCCGGGTGCATTGCACTGAGTCGAGTGCTCGCTCGGGACTTTGCTCTCGGGGCCAAGGCAAGAGGGCGCGCTTGCCCGCAGAACTGAGAACACGCTGTTGGGCAGAGCTGCAACTGACCGCTGGAGTTCAGCTCTCGCCGGACGGCAGAAGGCGAAGAACGAAGCCGCTTGCGAGCGGCGCAGTGCAGCGAAGAGCTCTCCCAATTCGCCGCTAGCTCCACGGTCCTCCTCAGCTGCGAGTAGCAGCGCTCGCAGTACACAGAGCTTCGCAAGGCCCGAAGAGCCGGAGGGAAGTATCGCACACGCAAATGTGCCAGGACAGAGACGTGTTCTACGTTGTCCCCTCTCGTCGTGCAGTTTGTGCCTCTGCTGCTTCTGCTGTTAGGAATCGCTCCTCGAAAGACGAGCGAGAGCGT
Source organism: Sturnus vulgaris (assembly GCF_052056855.1). Classification (NCBI taxonomy): domain Eukaryota; kingdom Metazoa; phylum Chordata; class Aves; order Passeriformes; family Sturnidae; genus Sturnus; species Sturnus vulgaris. The sequence goes on from NC_142256.1 coordinate 5,120,564, forward strand.
CCTTCCGGGTGCATTGCACTGAGTCGAGTGCTCGCTCGGGACATTGCTCTCGGGGCCAAGGCAAGAGGGCGCGCTTGCCCGCAGAACTGAGAACACGCTGTTGGGCAGAGCTGCAACTGACCGCTGGAGTTCAGCTCTCGCCGAACGGCAGAAGGCGAAGAACGAAGCCGCTTGCGAGCGGCGCAGTGCAGCGAAGAGCTCTCCGAATTCGCCGCTAGCTCCACGGTCCTCCTCAGCTGCGAGTAGCAGCGCTCGCAGTACACAGAGCTTCGCAAGGCCCGAAGAGCCGGAGGGAAGTATCGCACACGCAAATGTGCCAGGACAGAGACGTGTTCTACGTTGTCCCCTCTCGTCGTGCAGTTTGTGCCTCTGCTGCTTCTGCTGTTAGGAATCGCTCCTCGAAAGACGAGCGAGAGCGTCCTTCCGGGTGCATTGCACTGAGTCGAGTGCTCGCTCGGGACATTGCTCTCGGGGCCAAGGCAAGAGGGCGCGCTTGCCCGCGGAACTGAGAACACGCTGTTGGGCAGAGCTGCAACTGACCGCTGGAGTTCAGCTCTCGCCGAACGGCAGAAGGCGAAGAACGAAGCCGCTTGCGAGCGGCGCAGTGCAGCGAAGAGCTCTCCGAATTCGCCGCTAGCTCCACGGTCCTCCTCAGCTGCGAGTAGCAGCGCTCGCAGTACACAGAGCTTCGCAAGGCCCGAAGAGCCGGAGGGAAGTATCGCACACGCAAATGTGCCAGGACAGAGACGTGTTCTACGTTGTCCCCTCTCGTCGTGCAGTTTGTGCCTCTGCTGCTTCTGCTGTTAGGAATCGCTCCTCGAAAGACGAGCGAGAGCGTCCTTCCGGGTGCATTGCACTGAGTCGAGTGCTCGCTCGGGACTTTGCTCTCGGGGCCAAGGCAAGAGGGCGCGCTTGCCCGCGGAACTGAGAACACGCTGTTGGGCAGAGCTGCAACTGACCGCTGGAGTTCAGCTCTCGCCGGACGGCAGAAGGCGAAGAACGAAGCCGCTTGCGAGCGGCGCAGTGCAGCGAAGAGCTCTCCCAATTCGCCGCTAGCTCCACGGTCCTCCTCAGCTGCGAGTAGCAGCGCTCGCAGTACACAGAGCTTCGCAAGGCCCGAAGAGCCGGAGGGAAGTATCGCACACGCAAATGTGCCAGGACAGAGACATGTTCTACGTTGTCCCCTCTCGTCGTGCAGTTTGTGCCTCTGCTGCTTCTGCTGTTAGGAATCGCTCCTCGAAAGACGAGCGAGAGCGTCCTTCCGGGTGCATTTGCACTGAGTCGAGTGCTCGCTCGGGACTTTGCTCTCGGGGCCAAGGCAAGAGGGCGCGCTTGCCCGCGGAACTGAGAACACGCTGTTGGGCAGAGCTGCAACTGACCGCTGGAGTTCAGCTCTCGCCGGACGGCAGAAGGCGAAGAACGAAGCCGCTTGCGAGCGGCGCAGTGCAGCGAAGAGCTCTCCCAATTCGCCGCTAGCTCCACGGTCCTCTCAGCTGCGAGTAGCAGCGCTCGCAGTACACAGAGCTTCGCAAGGCCCGAAGAGCCGGAGGGAAGTATCGCACACGCAAATGTGCCAGGACAGAGACGTGTTCTACGTTGTCCCCTCTCGTCGTGCAGTTTGTGCCTCTGCTGCTTCTGCTGTAGGAATCGCTCCTCGAAAGACGAGCGAGAGCGTCCTTCCGGGTGCATTGCACTGAGTCGAGTGCTCGCTCGGGACTTTGCTCTCGGGGCCAAGGCAAGAGGGCGCGCTTGCCCGCGGAACTGAGAACACGCTGTTGGGCAGAGCTGCAACTGACCGCTGGAGTTCAGCTCTCGCCGGACGGCAGAAGGCGAAGAACGAAGCCGCTTGCGAGCGGCGCAGTGCAGCGAAGAGCTCTCCCAATTCGCCGCTAGCTCCACGGTCCTCCTCAGCTGCGAGTAGCAGCGCTCGCAGTACACAGAGCTTCGCAAGGCCCGAAGAGCCGGAGGGAAGTATCGCACACGCAAATGTGCCAGGACAGAGACGTGTTCTACGTTGTCCCCTCTCGTCGTGCAGTTTGTGCCTCTGCTGCTTCTGCTGTTAGGAATCGCTCCTCGAAAGACGAGCGAGAGCGTCCTTCCGGGTGCATTGCACTGAGTCGAGTGCTCGCTCGGGACATTGCTCTCGGGGCCAAGGCAAGAGGGCGCGCTTGCCCGCGGAACTGAGAACACGCTGTTGGGCAGAGCTGCAACTGACCGCTGGAGTTCAGCTCTCGCCGGACGGCAGAAGGCGAAGAACGAAGCCGCTTGCGAGCGGCGCAGTGCAGCGAAGAGCTCTCCCAATTCGCCGCTAGCTCCACGGTCCTCCTCAGCTGCGAGTAGCAGCGCTCGCAGTACACAGAGCTTCGCAAGGCCCGAAGAGCCGGAGGGAAGTATCGCACACGCAAATGTGCCAGGACAGAGACGTGTTCTACGTTGTCCCCCTCTCGTCGTGCAGTTTGTGCCTCTGCTGCTTCTGCTGTTAGGAATCGCTCCTCGAAAGACGAGCGAGAGCGTCCTTCCGGGTGCATTGCACTGAGTCGAGTGCTCGCTCGGGACTTTGCTCTCGGGGCCAAGGCAAGAGGGCGCGCTTGCCCGCAGAACTGAGAACACGCTGTTGGGCAGAGCTGCAACTGACCGCTGGAGTTCAGCTCTCGCCGGACGGCAGAAGGCGAAGAACGAAGCCGCTTGCGAGCGGCGCAGTGCAGCGAAGAGCTCTCCCAATTCGCCGCTAGCTCCACGGTCCTCCTCAGCTGCGAGTAGCAGCGCTCGCAGTACACAGAGCTTCGCAAGGCCCGAAGAGCCGGAGGGAAGTATCGCACACGCAAATGTGCCAGGACAGAGACGTGTTCTACGTTGTCCCCTCTCGTCGTGCAGTTTGTGCCTCTGCTGCTTCTGCTGTTAGGAATCGCTCCTCGAAAGACGAGCGAGAGCGTCCTTCCGGGTGCATTGCACTGAGTCGAGTGCTCGCTCGGGACATTGCTCTCGGGGCCAAGGCAAGAGGGCGCGCTTGCCCGCGGAACTGAGAACACGCTGTTGGGCAGAGCTGCAACTGACCGCTGGAGTTCAGCTCTCGCCGAACGGCAGAAGGCGAAGAACGAAGCCGCTTGCGAGCGGCGCAGTGCAGCGAAGAGCTCTCCGAATTCGCCGCAAGCTCCACGGTCCTCCTCAGCTGCGAGTAGCAGCGCTCGCAGTACACAGAGCTTCGCAAGGCCCGAAGAGCCGGAGGGAAGTATCGCACACGCAAATGTGCCAGGACAGAGACGTGTTCTACGTTGTCCCCTCTCGTCGTGCAGTTTGTGCCTCTGCTGCTTCTGCTGTTAGGAATCGCTCCTCGAAAGACGAGCGAGAGCGTCCTTCCGGGTGCATTGCACTGAGTCGAGTGCTCGCTCGGGACATTGCTCTCGGGGCCAAGGCAAGAGGGCGCGCTTGCCCGCGGAACTGAGAACACGCTGTTGGGCAGAGCTGCAACTGACCGCTGGAGTTCAGCTCTCGCCGAACGGCAGAAGGCGAAGAACGAAGCCGCTTGCGAGCGGCGCAGTGCAGCGAAGAGCTCTCCGAATTCGCCGCTAGCTCCACGGTCCTCCTCAGCTGCGAGTAGCAGCGCTCGCAGTACACAGAGCTTCGCAAGGCCCGAAGAGCCGGAGGGAAGTATCGCACACGCAAATGTGCCAGGACAGAGACGTGTTCTACGTTGTCCCCTCTCGTCGTGCAGTTTGTGCCTCTGCTGCTTCTGCTGTTAGGAATCGCTCCTCGAAAGACGAGCGAGAGCGTCCTTCCGGGTGCATTGCACTGAGTCGAGTGCTCGCTCGGGACTTTGCTCTCGGGGCCAAGGCAAGAGGGCGCGCTTGCCCGCGGAACTGAGAACACGCTGTTGGGCAGAGCTGCAACTGACCGCTGGAGTTCAGCTCTCGCCGGACGGCAGAAGGCGAAGAACGAAGCCGCTTGCGAGCGGCGCAGTGCAGCGAAGAGCTCTCCCAATTCGCCGCTAGCTCCACGGTCCTCCTCAGCTGCGAGTAGCAGCGCTCGCAGTACACAGAGCTTCGCAAGGCCCGAAGAGCCGGAGGGAAGTATCGCACACGCAAATGTGCCAGGACAGAGACATGTTCTACGTTGTCCCCTCTCGTCGTGCAGTTTGTGCCTCTGCTGCTTCTGCTGTTAGGAATCGCTCCTCGAAGACGAGCGAGAGCGTCCTTCCGGGTGCATTGCACTGAGTCGAGTGCTCGCTCGGGACTTTGCTCTCGGGGCCAAGGCAAGAGGGCGCGCTTGCCCGCGGAACTGAGAACACGCTGTTGGGCAGAGCTGCAACTGACCGCTGGAGTTCAGCTCTCGCCGGACGGCAGAAGGCGAAGAACGAAGCCGCTTGCGAGCGGCGCAGTGCAGCGAAGAGCTCTCCCAATTCGCCGCTAGCTCCACGGTCCTCCTCAGCTGCGAGTAGCAGCGCTCGCAGTACACAGAGCTTCGCAAGGCCCGAAGAGCCGGAGGGAAGTATCGCACACGCAAATGTGCCAGGACAGAGACGTGTTCTACGTTGTCCCCTCTCGTCGTGCAGTTTGTGCCTCTGCTGCTTCTGCTGTTAGGAATCGCTCCTCGAAAGACGAGCGAGAGCGTCCTTCCGGGTGCATTGCACTGAGTCGAGTGCTCGCTCGGGACTTTGCTCTCGGGGCCAAGGCAAGAGGGCGCGCTTGCCCGCGGAACTGAGAACACGCTGTTGGGCAGAGCTGCAACTGACCGCTGGAGTTCAGCTCTCGCCGGACGGCAGAAGGCGAAGAACGAAGCCGCTTGCGAGCGGCGCAGTGCAGCGAAGAGCTCTCCCAATTCGCCGCTAGCTCCACGGTCCTCCTCAGCTGCGAGTAGCAGCGCTCGCAGTACACAGAGCTTCGCAAGGCCCGAAGAGCCGGAGGGAAGTATCGCACACGCAAATGTGCCAGGACAGAGACGTGTTCTACGTTGTCCCCTCTCGTCGTGCAGTTTGTGCCTCTGCTGCTTCTGCTGTTAGGAATCGCTCCTCGAAAGACGAGCGAGAGCGTCCTTCCGGGTGCATTGCACTGAGTCGAGTGCTCGCTCGGGACATTGCTCTCGGGGCCAAGGCAAGAGGGCGCGCTTGCCCGCGGAACTGAGAACACGCTGTTGGGCAGAGCTGCAACTGACCGCTGGAGTTCAGCTCTCGCCGAACGGCAGAAGGCGAAGAACGAAGCCGCTTGCGAGCGGCGCAGTGCAGCGAAGAGCTCTCCGAATTCGCCGCTAGCTCCACGGTCCTCCTCAGCTGCGAGTAGCAGCGCTCGCAGTACACAGAGCTTCGCAAGGCCCGAAGAGCCGGAGGGAAGTATCGCACACGCAAATGTGCCAGGACAGAGACGTGTTCTACGTTGTCCCCTCTCGTCGTGCAGTTTGTGCCTCTGCTGCTTCTGCTGTTAGGAATCGCTCCTCGAAAGACGAGCGAGAGCGTCCTTCCGGGTGCATTGCACTGAGTCGAGTGCTCGCTCGGGACTTTGCTCTCGGGGCCAAGGCAAGAGGGCGCGCTTGCCCGCGGAACTGAGAACACGCTGTTGGGCAGAGCTGCAACTGACCGCTGGAGTTCAGCTCTCGCCGGACGGCAGAAGGCGAAGAACGAAGCCGCTTGCGAGCGGCGCAGTGCAGCGAAGAGCTCTCCCAATTCGCCGCTAGCTCCACGGTCCTCCTCAGCTGCGAGTAGCAGCGCTCGCAGTACACAGAGCTTCGCAAGGCCCGAAGAGCCGGAGGGAAGTTTCGCACACGCAAATGTGCCAGGACAGAGACGTGTTCTACGTTGTCCCCTCTCGTCGTGCAGTTTGTGCCTCTGCTGCTTCTGCTGTTAGGAATCGCTCCTCGAAAGACGAGCGAGAGCGTCCTTCCGGGTGCATTGCACTGAGTCGAGTGCTCGCTCGGGACATTGCTCTCGGGGCCAAGGCAAGAGGGCGCGCTTGCCCGCGGAACTGAGAACACGCTGTTGGGCAGAGCTGCAACTGACCGCTGGAGTTCAGCTCTCGCCGAACGGCAGAAGGCGAAGAACGAAGCCGCTTGCGAGCGGCGCAGTGCAGCGAAGAGCTCTCCCAATTCGCCGCTAGCTCCACGGTCCTCCTCAGCTGCGAGTAGCAGCGCTCGCAGTACACAGAGCTTCGCAAGGCCCGAAGAGCCGGAGGGAAGTTTCGCACACGCAAATGTGCCAGGACAGAGACGTGTTCTACGTTGTCCCCTCTCGTCGTGCAGTTTGTGCCTCTGCTGCTTCTGCTGTTAGGAATCGCTCCTCGAAAGACGAGCGAGAGCGTCCTTCGGGTGCATTGCACTGAGTCGAGTGCTCGCTCGGGACATTGCTCTCGGGCCAAGGCAAGAGGGCGCGCTTGCCCGCGGAACTGAGAACACGCTGTTGGGCAGAGCTGCAACTGACCGCTGGAGTTCAGCTCTCGCCGAACGGCAGAAGGCGAAGAACGAAGCCGCTTGCGAGCGGCGCAGTGCAGCGAAGAGCTCTCCGAATTCGCCGCTAGCTCCACGGTCCTCCTCAGCTGCGAGTAGCAGCGCTCGCAGTACACAGAGCTTCGCAAGGCCCGAAGAGCCGGAGGGAAGTTTCGCACACGCAAATGTGCCAGGACAGAGACGTGTTCTACGTTGTCCCCTCTCGTCGTGCAGTTTGTGCCTCTGCTGCTTCTGCTGTTAGGAATCGCTCCTCGAAAGACGAGCGAGAGCGTCCTTCTGGGTGCATTGCACTGCGTCGAGTGCTCGCTCGGGACTTTGCACTCGGGGCCAAAGCAAGAGGGCGTGCTTGCCCGCGGAACTGAGAACACGCTGTTGGGCAGAGCTGCAACTGACCGCTGGAGTTCAGCTCTCGCCGGACGGCAGAAGGCGAAGAACGAAGCCGCTTGCGAGCGGCGCAGTGCAGCGAAGAGCTCTCCCAATTCGCCGCTAGCTCCACGGTCCTCCTCAGCTGCGAGTAGCAGCGCTCGCAGTACACAGAGCTTCGCAAGGCCCGAAGAGCCGGAGGGAAGTATCGCACACGCAAATGTGCCAGGACAGAGACGTGTTCTACGTTGTCCCCTCTCGTCGTGCAGTTTGTGCCTCTGCTGCTTCTGCTGTTAGGAATCGCTCCTCGAAAGACGAGCGAGAGCGTCCTTCCGGGTGCATTGCACTGAGTCGAGTGCTCGCTCGGGACTTTGCTCTCGGGGCCAAGGCAAGAGGGCGCGCTTGCCCGCAGAACTGAGAACACGCTGTTGGGCAGAGCTGCAACTGACCGCTGGAGTTCAGCTCTCGCCGGACGGCAGAAGGCGAAGAACGAAGCCGCTTGCGAGCGGCGCAGTGCAGCGAAGAGCTCTCCCAATTCGCCGCTAGCTCCACGGTCCTCCTCAGCTGCGAGTAGCAGCGCTCGCAGTACACAGAGCTTCGCAAGGCCCGAAGAGCCGGAGGGAAGTATCGCACACGCAAATGTGCCAGGACAGAGACGTGTTCTACGTTGTCCCCTCTCGTCGTGCAGTTTGTGCCTCTGCTGCTTCTGCTGTTAGGAATCGCTCCTCGAAAGACGAGCGAGAGCGTCCTTCCGGGTGCATTGCACTGAGTCGAGTGCTCGCTCGGGACTTTGCTCTCGGGCCAAGGCAAGAGGGCGCGCTTGCCCGCGGAACTGAGAACACGCTGTTGGGCAGAGCTGCAACTGACCGCTGGAGTTCAGCTCTCGCCGGACGGCAGAAGGCGAAGAACGAAGCCGCTTGCGAGCGGCGCAGTGCAGCGAAGAGCTCTCCCAATTCGCCGCTAGCTCCACGGTCCTCCTCAGCTGCGAGTAGCAGCGCTCGCAGTACACAGAGCTTCGCAAGGCCCGAAGAGCCGGAGGGAAGTATCGCACACGCAAAGTGCCAGGACAGAGACGTGTTCTACGTTGTCCCCTCTCGTCGTGCAGTTGTGCCTCTGCTGCTTCTGCTGTTAGGAATCGCTCCTCGAAAGACGAGCGAGAGCGTCCTTCCGGGTGCATTGCATCTTTGAGTCGAGTGCTCGCTCGGGACATTGCTCTCGGGGCCAAGGCAAGAGGGCGCGCTTGCCCGCGGAACTGAGAACACGCTGTTGGGCAGAGCTGCAACTGACCGCTGGAGTTCAGCTCTCGCCGAACGGCAGAAGGCGAAGAACGAAGCCGCTTGCGAGCGGCGCAGTGCAGCGAAGAGCTCTCCGAATTCGCCGCTAGCTCCACGGTCCTCCTCAGCTGCGAGTAGCAGCGCTCGCAGTACACAGAGCTTCGCAAGGCCCGAAGAGCCGGAGGGAAGTATCGCACACGCAAATGTGCCAGGACAGAGACGTGTTCTACGTTGTCCCCTCTCGTCGTGCAGTTTGTGCCTCTGCTGCTTCTGCTGTTAGGAATCGCTCCTCGAAAGACGAGCGAGAGCGTCCTTCCGGGTGCATTGCACTGAGTCGAGTGCTCGCTCGGGACTTTGCTCTCGGGGCCAAGGCAAGAGGGCGCGCTTGCCCGCGGAACTGAGAACACGCTGTTGGGCAGAGCTGCAACTGACCGCTGGAGTTCAGCTCTCGCCGGACGGCAGAAGGCGAAGAACGAAGCCGCTTGCGAGCGGCGCAGTGCAGCGAAGAGCTCTCCCAATTCGCCGCTAGCTCCACGGTCCTCCTCAGCTGCGAGTAGCAGCGCTCGCAGTACACAGAGCTTCGCAAGGCCCGAAGAGCCGGAGGGAAGTATCGCACACGCAAATGTGCCAGGACAGAGACGTGTTCTACGTTGTCCCCTCTCGTCGTGCAGTTTGTGCCTCTGCTGCTTCTGCTGTTAGGAATCGCTCCTCGAAAGACGAGCGAGAGCGTCCTTCCGGGTGCATTGCACTGAGTCGAGTGCTCGCTCGGGACTTTGCTCTCGGGGCCAAGGCAAGAGGGCGCGCTTGCCCGCGGAACTGAGAACACGCTGTTGGGCAGAGCTGCAACTGACCGCTGGAGTTCAGCTCTCGCCGGACGGCAGAAGGCGAAGAACGAAGCCGCTTGCGAGCGGCGCAGTGCAGCGAAGAGCTCTCCCAATTCGCCGCTAGCTCCACGGTCCTCCTCAGCTGCGAGTAGCAGCGCTCGCAGTACACAGAGCTTCGCAAGGCCCGAAGAGCCGGAGGGAAGTATCGCACACGCAAATGTGCCAGGACAGAGACGTGTTCTACGTTGTCCCCTCTCGTCGTGCAGTTTGTGCCTCTGCTGCTTCTGCTGTTAGGAATCGCTCCTCGAAAGACGAGCGAGAGCGTCCTTCCGGGTGCATTGCACTGAGTCGAGTGCTCGCTCGGGACTTTGCTCTCGGGGCCAAGGCAAGAGGGCGCGCTTGCCCGCGGAACTGAGAACACGCTGTTGGGCAGAGCTGCAACTGACCGCTGGAGTTCAGCTCTCGCCGGACGGCAGAAGGCGAAGAACGAAGCCGCTTGCGAGCGGCGCAGTGCAGCGAAGAGCTCTCCCAATTCGCCGCTAGCTCCACGGTCCTCCTCAGCTGCGAGTAGCAGCGCTCACAGTACACAGAGCTTCGCAAGGCCCGAAGAGCCGGAGGGAAGTATCGCACACGCAAATGTGCCAGGACAGAGACGTGTTCTACGTTGTCCCCTCTCGTCGTGCAGTTTGTGCCTCTGCTGCTTCTGCTGTTAGGAATCGCTCCTCGAAAGACGAGCGAGAGCGTCCTTCCGGGTGCATTGCACTGAGTCGAGTGCTCGCTCGGGGACATTGCTCTCGGGGCCAAGGCAAGAGGGCGCGCTTGCCCGCGGAACTGAGAACACGCTGTGGGCAGAGCTGCAACTGACCGCTGGAGTTCAGCTCTCGCCGAACGGCAGAAGGCGAAGAACGAAGCCGCTTGCGAGCGGCGCAGTGCAGCGAAGAGCTCTCCCAATTCGCCGCTAGCTCCACGGTCCTCCTCAGCTGCGAGTAGCAGCGCTCGCAGTACACAGAGCTTCGCAAGGCCCGAAGAGCCGGAGGGAAGTATCGCACACGCAAATGTGCCAGGACAGAGACGTGTTCTACGTTGTCCCCTCTCGTCGTGCAGTTTGTGCCTCTGCTGCTTCTGCTGTTAGGAATCGCTCCTCGAAAGACGAGCGAGAGCGTCCTTCCGGGTGCATTGCACTGAGTCGAGTGCTCGCTCGGGACTTTGCTCTCGGGGCCAAGGCAAGAGGGCGCGCTTGCCCGCGGAACTGAGAACACGCTGTTGGGCAGAGCTGCAACTGACCGCTGGAGTTCAGCTCTCGCCGGACGGCAGAAGGCGAAGAACGAAGCCGCTTGCGAGCGGCGCAGTGCAGCGAAGAGCTCTCCCCATTCGCCGCTAGCTCCACGGTCCTCCTCAGCTGCGAGTAGCAGCGCTCGCAGTACACAGAGCTTCGCAAGGCCCGAAGAGCCGGAGGGAAGTATCGCACACGCAAATGTGCCAGGACAGAGACGTGTTCTACGTTGTCCCGTCTCGTCGTGCAGTTTGTGCCTCTGCTGCTTCTGCTGTTAGGAATCGCTCCTCGAAAGACGAGCGAGAGCGTCCTTCCGGGTGCATTGCACTGAGTCGAGTGCTCGCTCGGGACATTGCACTCGCGGCCAAGGCAAGAGGGCGCGCTTGCCCGCGGAACTGAGAACACGCTGTTGGGCAGAGCTGCAACTGACCGCTGGAGTTCAGCTCTCGCCGAACGGCAGAAGGCGAAGAACGAAGCCGCTTGCGAGCGGCGCAGTGCAGCGAAGAGCTCTCCCAATTCGCCGCTAGCTCCACGGTCCTCCTCAGCTGCGAGTAGCAGCGCTCAGCAGTACACAGAGCTTCGCAAGGCCCGAAGAGCCGGAGGGAAGTATCGCACACGCAAATGTGCCAGGACAGAGACGTGTTCTACGTTGTCCCCTCTCGTCGTGCAGTTTGTGCCTCTGCTGCTTCTGCTGTTAGGAATCGCTCCTCGAAAGACGAGCGAGAGCGTCCTTCCGGGTGCATTGCACTGAGTCGAGTGCTCGCTCGGGACTTTGCTCTCGGGGCCAAGGCAAGAGGGCGCGCTTGCCCGCGGAACTGAGAACACGCTGTTGGGCAGAGCTGCAACTGACCGCTGGAGTTCAGCTCTCGCCGGACGGCAGAAGGCGAAGAACGAAGCCGCTTGCGAGCGGCGCAGTGCAGCGAAGAGCTCTCCGAATTCGCCGCTAGCTCCACGGTCCTCCTCAGCTGCGAGTAGCAGCGCTCGCAGTACACAGAGCTTCGCAAGCCCGAAGAGCCGGAGGGAAGTATCGCACACGCAAATGTGCCAGGACAGAGACGTGTTCTACGTTGTCCCCTCTCGTCGTGCAGTTTGTGCCTCTGCTGCTTCTGCTGTTAGGAATCGCTCCTCGAAAGACGAGCGAGAGCGTCCTTCCGGGTGCATTGCACTGAGTCGAGTGCTCGCTCGGGACTTTGCTCTCGGGGCCAAGGCAAGAGGGCGCGCTTGCCCGCGGAACTGAGAACACGCTGTTGGGCAGAGCTGCAACTGACCGCTGGAGTTCAGCTCTCGCCGGGAACGGCAGAAGGCGAAGAACGAAGCCGCTTGCGAGCGGCGCAGTGCAGCGAAGAGCTCTCCCAATTCGCCGCTAGCTCCACGGTCCCTCCTCAGCTGCGAGTAGCAGCGCTCGCAGTACACAGAGCTTCGCAAGGCCCGAAGAGCCGGAGGGAAGTATCGCACACGCAAATGTGCCAGGACAGAGACGTGTTCTACGTTGTCCCCTCTCGTCGTGCAGTTTGTGCCTCTGCTGCTTCTGCTGTTAGGAATCGCTCCTCGAAAGACGAGCGAGAGCGTCCTTCCGGGTGCATTGCACTGAGTCGAGTGCTCGCTCGGGACTTTGCTCTCGGGGCCAAGGCAAGAGGGCGCGCTTGCCCGCGGAACTGAGAACACGCTGTTGGGCAGAGCTGCAACTGACCGCTGGAGTTCAGCTCTCGCCGGACGGCAGAAGGCGAAGAACGAAGCCGCTTGCGAGCGGCGCAGTGCAGCGAAGAGCTCTCCCAATTCGCCGCTAGCTCCACGGTCCTCCTCAGCTGCGAGTAGCAGCGCTCGCAGTACACAGAGCTTCGCAAGGCCCGAAGAGCCGGAGGGAAGTTTCGCACACGCAAATGTGCCAGGACAGAGACGTGTTCTACGTTGTCCCCTCTCGTCGTGCAGTTTGTGCCTCTGCTGCTTCTGCTGTTAGGAATCGCTCCTCGAAAGACGAGCGAGAGCGTCCTTCCGGGTGCATTGCACTGAGTCGAGTGCTCGCTCGGGACATTTGCTCTCGGGGCCAAGGCAAGAGGGCGCGCTTGCCCGCAGAACTGAGAACACGCTGTTGGGCAGAGCTGCAACTGACCGCTGGAGTTCAGCTCTCGCCGGACGGCAGAAGGCGAAGAACGAAGCCGCTTGCGAGCGGCGCAGTGCAGCGAAGAGCTCTCCCAATTCGCCGCTAGCTCCACGGTCCTCCTCAGCTGCGAGTAGCAGCGCTCGCAGTACACAGAGCTTCGCAAGGCCCGAAGAGCCGGAGGGAAGTATCGCACACGCAAATGTGCCAGGACAGAGACGTGTTCTACGTTGTCCCCTCTCGTCGTGCAGTTTGTGCCTCTGCTGCTTCTGCTGTTAGGAATCGCTCCTCGAAAGACGAGCGAGAGCGTCCTTCCGGGTGCATTGCACTGAGTCGAGTGCTCGCTCGGGACATTGCTCTCGGGGCCAAGGCAAGAGGGCGCGCTTGCCCGCGAACTGAGAACACGCTGTTGGGCAGAGCTGCAACTGACCGCTGGAGTTCAGCTCTCGCCGGACGGCAGAAGGCGAAGAACGAAGCCGCTTGCGAGCGGCGCAGTGCAGCGAAGAGCTCTCCCAATTCGCCGCTAGCTCCACGGTCCTCCTCAGCTGCGAGTAGCAGCGCTCGCAGTACACAGAGCTTCGCAAGGCCCGAAGAGCCGGAGGGAAGTTTCGCACACGCAAATGTGCCAGGACAGAGACGTGTTCTACGTTGTCCCCTCTCGTCGTGCAGTTTGTGCCTCTGCTGCTTCTGCTGTTAGGAATCGCTCCTCGAAAGACGAGCGAGAGCGTCCTTCCGGGTGCATTGCACTGAGTCGAGTGCTCGCTCGGGACATTGCTCTCGGGGCCAAGGCAAGAGGGCGCGCTTGCCCGCGGAACTGAGAACACGCTGTTGGGCAGAGCTGCAACTGACCGCTGGAGTTCAGCTCTCGCCGGACGGCAGAAGGCGAAGAACGAAGCCGCTTGCGAGCGGCGCAGTGCAGCGAAGAGCTCTCCCAATTCGCCGCTAGCTCCACGGTCCTCCTCAGCTGCGAGTAGCAGCGCTCGCAGTACACAGAGCTTCGCAAGGCCCGAAGAGCCGGAGGGAAGTATCGCACACGCAAATGTGCCAGGACAGAGACGTGTTCTACGTTGTCCCCTCTCGTCGTGCAGTTTGTGCCTCTGCTGCTTCTGCTGTTAGGAATCGCTCCTCGAAAGACGAGCGAGAGCGTCCTTCCGGGTGCATTGCACTGAGTCGAGTGCTCGCTCGGGACTTTGCTCTCGGGGCCAAGGCAAGAGGGCGCGCTTGCCCGCGGAACTGAGAACACGCTGTTGGGCAGAGCTGCAACTGACCGCTGGAGTTCAGCTCTCGCCGACGGCAGAAGGCGAAGAACGAAGCCGCTTGCGAGCGGCGCAGTGCAGCGAAGAGCTCTCCGAATTCGCCGCTAGCTCCACGGTCCTCCTCAGCTGCGAGTAGCAGCGCTCGCAGTACACAGAGCTTCGCAAGGCCCGAAGAGCCGGAGGGAAGTATCGCACACGCAAATGTGCCAGGACAGAGACGTGTTCTACGTTGTCCCCTCTCGTCGTGCAGTTTGTGCCTCTGCTGCTTCTGCTGTTAGGAATCGCTCCTCGAAAGACGAGCGAGAGCGTCCTTCCGGGTGCATTGCACTGAGTCGAGTGCTCGCTCGGGACTTTGCTCTCGGGGCCAAGGCAAGAGGCGCGCTTGCCCGCGGAACTGAGAACACGCTGTTGGGCAGAGCTGCAACTGACCGCTGGAGTTCAGCTCTCGCCGGACGGCAGAAGGCGAAGAACGAAGCCGCTTGCGAGCGGCGCAGTGCAGCGAAGAGCTCTCCCAATTCGCCGCTAGCTCCACGGTCCTCCTCAGCTGCGAGTAGCAGCGCTCGCAGTACACAGAGCTTCGCAAGGCCCGAAGAGCCGGAGGGAAGTATCGCACACGCAAATGTGCCAGGACAGAGACGTGTTCTACGTTGTCCCCTCTCGTCGTGCAGTTTGTGCCTCTGCTGCTTCTGCTGTTAGGAATCGCTCCTCGAAAGACGAGCGAGAGCGTCCTTCCGGGTGCATTGCACTGAGTCGAGTGCTCGCTCGGGACTTTGCTCTCGGGGCCAAGGCAAGAGGGCGCGCTTGCCCGCGGAACTGAGAACACGCTGTTGGGCAGAGCTGCAACTGACCGCTGGAGTTCAGCTCTCGCCGGACGGCAGAAGGCGAAGAACGAAGCCGCTTGCGAGCGGCGCAGTGCAGCGAAGAGCTCTCCGAATTCGCCGGCTAGCTCCACGGTCCCTCCTCAGCTGCGAGTAGCAGCGCTCGCAGTACACAGAGCTTCGCAAGGCTCGAAGAGCCGGAGGGAAAGTATCGCACACGCAAATGTGCCAGGACAGAGACGTGTTCTACGTTGTCCCCTCTCGTCGTGCAGTTTGAGCCTCTGCTAGCTTCTGCTGTTAGGAATCGCTCTCGAAAGACGAGCGAGAGCGTCCTTCCGGGTGCATTGCACTGAGTCGAGTGCTCGCTCTGGGACATTGCTCTCGGGGCCAAGGCAAGAGGGCGCGCCTTGCCCGCGGAACTGAGAACACGCTGTTGGGCAGAGCTGCAACTGACCGCTGGAGTTTCAGCTCTCGCCGGACGGCAGAGAGGCGAAGAACGAAGCCGCTTGCGAGCGGCGCAGTGCAGCGAAGAGCTCTCCCAATTCGCCGCTAGCTCCACGGTCCTCCTCAGCTGCGAGTAGCAGCGCACGCAGTACACAGAGCTTCGCAAGGCCCGAAGAGCCGGAGGAAGTATCGCACACGCAAATGTGCCAGGACAGAGACGTGTTCTACGTTGTCCCCTCTCGTCGTGCAGTTTA